>NC_089759.1:18299156-18329156 GCF_040412425.1 Macrobrachium rosenbergii
CAGTGTAACTGTTTCCTGCAAATGGCGCAGAGAATTAGTTCTCTAACATTGTCAATGACAGACGAGTTTAGTTCTTCATCACAGAACATGACAGGCACTTCTTTCTCCATAAAAACAAATGATAGATGTTTTCCTCTTCAAGAAAGATAACATTTTGTTGGGTTTAGTTATTTAAGACAGCACAATAACTTCTGAAGGATTAATATATTTCTCATTAATGTATTTCTCCAAGATAGAAGTAACAGTTCTAGGATATAAACCTCTAAGATAGTAAGATGATAGATGTAGGGTAAAGTTCTCAAAGATACAGGCTGAAAGTAACCAGAGAAATAAAATAAAAATAAAAAGGTAATAGTTGTAGGAGTCATTTTAGTTCCCCAAGAGAGGAAGATAATGATCCTAGCGATGTTCACTGAAATAAAAATGTGACAACTAAAGGAAATGAAAAATAATGATTCTGAAAGAAAACCAGGCATAACTTATGGAACTGATATAATTCTCAAAAAGAGGAAGAATCATTTTTTAAGATGACGAGATAGCAGATCCAGGACCCATATATTCTCCTTGATAGTAAGATAACAGTCATGTGTTAACTCCCAAAGCTGTAGTCCCTGAGATAACATGATAGTGGTTGTAGGATAATTATTATATTTCCTTAAGATAAAGACAGAAAGAAAGTGCTTCTATTTTCTTTAAATATACAGTACTAATTACTTACACACAAGACACCTCATGACGCAAGAGACGAGTTTCTTTTTTTTTTTCTTTTAATCTTTAAGACCTAAGTTTAATGGAAATCATTGATTACGAACATAAGACCAATTCATCAATATTTTGAATTAAATCAGAAATGTAGCCTTATGTTTATATCAACTGACCCAAGACCTAGCAACAGAAACCTTGGTAGAATGTGGTCTGGGAAATTATTAAGAAACACGAAACCATTAAGTTAATGGATCGACGCAGTGGGGCAGGTGTTTCTTGAGCTGAGTGCAACGCAAGTTCTCCACCAAATTGATTGGTTAATAAGTGAATGTGATACTTTTGGAGCATATTCATGTATTTTGCTCTATTAATTAATTTTCCTAGTTAACTGCGATTTAATAATTATTTTTCGATAACAACATTGCTAACCACTTGTCAAGGATGCAATTGTTCCACATCAGAAAAAAGAACAACTCTGGTAAAGACTGTAAAAGAGAGAGAGAGAGAGAGAGAGAGAGAGAGAGAGAGAGAGAGAGAGAGAGAGAGAACCATCGAACCATCCTATTTCTGCATTATTTTATACACTTCAAAGCATTAGCAATGCCTCCGATATTATTATTATTACAGCACAGTTATTCTCAATCCCCGCCTCTCTCTCTCTCTCTCTCTCTCTCTCTCTCTCTCTCTCTCTCTGTCAAAGAAACGAGGTCCCACCTTCATTAAAAGCTTTCAAGAATATACAGCTCAAAGTCAATTAAGCATGTGTATGTGTTTCTGCCATTAAGAAATCCAATGCATGTCTTCACAAGAATACACTTAACCTGATTATAAGGTCAAACCCAATGGGGATTAGGTAGTGAATTAGAATAAGTATACTCAGGTCATAATTGAACCATTAGACCCGAGGGGCTATATCAATTTCTAGGCTGTGCCAATTCCTACCCTGTATTCTAGTTGTTGAAATTGTTATCATTTTTATATTAAGCTGGCCTTATGCCAGCACGAGCTCGTGCTCTTACGAGCAGCTAAGTACAGGTTATCAATCATTCCACCAGCTAATACATTATAATCATGTCCTAACTTTTTCAATTTTATGCTTTTTTAAAACTTTCGGACTTTTATTCTATTTTTGCTGGTCCGCTGGTATAGTGGTTAGTGTTGTGGCATGCCACTCAGATGTCGCGGGTTCGCAACTCCCCCAGGATGATGAAAAATCACTGGCTCTGTATCATGGTCAGTTACTGCTGCAGCGTGGGGTCTGCAGTGGGAGGGTGAAACCGACATTCTTTGAAAGCTTGAATTTCAAGTCAATAGTCCCTTTGGTGTGTTTGTTCCATGTGAATAGGTTTTATCTACTGAAATAATAATAATAATAATAATAATAATAATAATAATTAATAATAATAATAATAATAATAATAATAATAATAATAATAATAATAATTGTCTATATTTCTACCATATCCAAGGCTTTTACTCACTCAGCTGATTGTTTAAAAATGGCACCAGAGTAGTACCGAAACGTTAAAAATAAAGATTTAAGAATATGGTTGATTTGTTCCTCGTCCTGAATTTCGTTGGCCTACCGAGTTTCCGAAGTCCAACCAAGTTACGATGAAATTATGATATTACCATCATTACTAAGAAGAGATTGTTTCATACAAGAACGAACTCATGCCCGTAAGAAAACCCTCAGAGCCTGTAACTAAAAATGGCTGTACCTTTCCGTTGGCTAATGGAGACCTTTCGCAGGTTAGCCAGGCAGTGAAGACCTTGGAAATACCAATCGTTGTCTGGTTCCGATATCGTCGAGTAGATTGGGTCAGGAACTCGAGAATATCCAGGCGTTGGAAGCCTTCCATTTCTCTGGAAAAGGTGTCAAAGTTAGTTTTGGTCTGATTATGGCTTATTGATTTTTCGATTTATTTCGACATATTTTTCATTTTTATTGATTATCTAATTCATGATCTCATCAGCTTATATAAAACTTTACTTTTTACCTTACATATTTTTTCATATTTATAGGTTATTTTGTTCATGATCTCATCAATTTACATGAAAGTATATTTGTTACCCATTCACAGATCAGAATCTTTTATTGTTTTCTAACTTAAGTGTAAAGATTAATTTTACTCTGGCATATTTGAAATGAATACTTAGTTATCTGCTCATTAACTGCAAGGCAATACATCTGGCCAATAAGAAGTGCAATTATTTATTTTACAATGAAGTCAATATACTTATTCATTTTCATTTTCTTTAGTTTCAAGAGTGACAACGAAATAATCGAGAGCCAAAAACACAGACTGTTTCTAGTGTTTATGTAAAACATCTGGATTATATGCATTCTCAAAGAAGTAAATGTTGATATACTCATACTGACATAATAATTCTCTCTCTCTCTCTCTCTCTCTCTCTCTCTCTCTCTCTCTCTCTCTACACACGTACATACTCTCTCTCTCTCACACACACACACACACACCTATAATGTCCTCATTATAGCTATGAATAATTATTGGTGAAACAGCTGTCACCCTTGCACTGGATATAGCCTCAATGTTGTGTGTGTATATAGATATATATATATATATAAATATATATATATATATATATATATATATATATATATATATATATATATATATATATATATATATATATATATATATACACACACACATATATATATATATATATATATATATATATATATATATATATATATATAAATACATAATTTGTTGCGTCACTATAACGAAAGCGTATTCGTGGGGGCCCGTAATGCTTCAGGCTTTTGATGTACGAGAACTCTTTAATAGCTGGAATTTATTAGGAGCTGGAATGTGCTGTTGGTGCCATGAACAATAGGTAAAAACGCCATCGATCTATCGACGGGTTCCTTTTTCTGATATCGGAATTAATATTGGTTTTAATTTTTGCGCAATCGAATACCGTTATCTGAGGCTAAAAATAATAAGTGAAGTCGAATTACCGATACTTGAATATGGAATTTGTCGATGAATTTAATCCATCTGGGAGTTGTGAGTGTATGCGCATATTTGCGTGTGGGTGTCTGTATATGTCTGTACGAAGGAATCTCGCTTTAGACTGCTTTGAACCAGTTATATGCGGCGGTACGCGCGTGTCTGTCTGTATTAAACAGTTTTTGTTTGCCCATTATTTTCGTCTTTGTGCTAGTGTGTGTGTGTGCGTGTGTGTATGTTTATGTGTGTGTACATACCTCTTTTGTGAGTGAGTGTGTACACATGCTTCTTTTGCGTGTGTGTGTGTACTTACCTCTTTTTGTGTGTGTGTGTGTGTGTGTACATAGCTCTCTTGTGTGTGTGTGTGTGTGTGTGTGTGTACGTGTTAGGATCTCAATATAGCAATTTGGGATATTTGCAGTAAAATTATTTTCATTTGTAAAGACGATGACGTCATTTGCGTATTAATAAATCGGAACCCAGAACGACAGGTACAGCATTCACCAGTCAAGCAGTCTAGAAAACACTGAACCACTCCATCGCAATATTAAGATAACCATCGTTTTCAGAATTACCAAATATTTTTCAGTGCCACTAAAGGTAACATCCCTTCATCGCTAGATTTGCCTGCTTCATATCAACAGCACGGGTGTAAAAATTCTTTCATTATTATTGACAGATCTAGAAGATCGTCGAAGAACTTTTCTTTGTTGAGGCGATGTCAACAAAAGCACATTTCCTGTAACATTTTTTGTGTATTGCCACTAGACTAAACAGAATACGCCAATATTGTGGCAAAACTGAAGTGTCGATTCGTCACCCGGCCGCCAGTACCTGTGTTTACTCAGAGAGGAATTACGGAGAAAGACTTGCCAATACGTCTCCCCACGTGATGGCAACATAAGCTGAATCAGCTCAACAGAATTATTGTTAGCCCTTGTTAGTACTTCCGTTGCACAGAACGTACTTTGAAGACAGTTTTGTTGTTAGTCATTTTGGAGAAAATGAATAAAAAGCAGTTTCGTTATCTGGCCATACCAGCGGTTCTCAGTCTTTTTTTAGTGATGGCACCCTAAGTAATGTAATCATTACCGTGGCACCCCTTCTTCACCATCCCACCATATCGCATGAATTAACTTCTTATTGAATATTTGTAAAATAAAAAAAAAAGTTTGCAGAAGTCTTCATACAATTATCAGTGTGTCTACTCTAATTATGATTATCTAATTCTTCTGATATGCCCTTTGTTTGTACAGTACATTTCTGCATGTACGGTGTGCTGATTTTGGTTTGCTTATGGATAATAATTTTATTCATTGAGATGATCTAGCCAAGACAAAATTCTTGACAATCTTGCATCACCCCTAGGCACTGTCTGTGGCACCCGGGGTGCCACGGCACCCAGTTTGAGAATCACTAGGCTATACCTATGGCATGTTGGTTATTTGGTATTATAAAAGAATTTAAGAAAAAAATATTAATATTTGTCCTTTAAGGATAATTTTTGAATTGAATGTAATCAGTGAATGTATATTACAGGCATATTGTTCTGGTAAATACATGTTGTAAGACCATCTTCTGAAGCAAAAAATACATATTTATGATAAAGGTCCCTAAGTATTCCAATCTCTGGACTCTGTTTAGGATATCGAAACGTCCCTTTAGGTACCTTTATTGCTGATAAGGAGTCACGAGACACTCAAAGACTCCTCCTTGTGACGTCCTATAGTAAGCTTTAGTCTACATGACTAAAAGTCATGTAGACTTTTAAAAAGTCGACAGAATACTGCTTACTGAAAAGATGACCGTAAGAATATCAGAGGGTGGAATATGATCTAGTTTACGACACGAAAGGAAGAAAAACAATATGAAAAGGTGAGTTTCTAAGTTGATCATTTAATCAAAGTTTTTGCTGGAAAATGGGGCCCTGGTTTTGGTAAAATTTCCCAAAACGTGGGCACCGATAATAATGGACAAATTTCTCGAAACGTGGTCACCGATAATAATGACAAAAAAAAAAAATCTCAAAACGTGGGCACCGATACCAATGAAGCTTTTGAAAAAGTAAGGTAGTGACTACTTCCTGCAGAATAGTCTACCAGTATGTGAAATATAAAAACTGAACTGTGGGAAGATATGTGCAAACCCACGTCCAGTTTTGAAGGGGATTCGTTGATGGAAAGACTGAAAACATCAAAAGCAATTCATCTAACATTATCTGAGAATATTCCCTTGAAATGGCCACTAAGAAAGTGGTACAGAAAGTTAATTCAGTTTTTCAACGAAATTGGTTTCACCTGGTCCAGTTTAACCGAGGAATGCACTTCCTGCCTTTCATCGTTAATTAATTGAGGCAGACTGGCAGTGGAATGTAAAAATTTAGGCCAATTTGAAGTCCAAACTGCTTCTTTTCTAGGGCAGGTCATTATTCATAACACTGATGAATATCGATTGAAGACAGCATAAAAGGAACACAAAAAAAACCGTACTTTCTAGGCAAGGAGATATCGACTAGACTATCACACACACGCGCGCACACACACACACACATACACACACACACACACACACACACACATATATATATATATATATATATATATATATATATATATATATTTATATAAACTATATATATATACAGTTTATATATATATATATATATATTTATATACTGTATATATAAAAAGAGAGAGAGAGAGAGAGAGAGAGAGAGAGAGAGAGAGAGAGAGGAGTGAGAGTGTATAGGTGTGAGTGTAAGTGTACTGTCCATGGATTAGGGTGTACCACCAATTTTTAGAGGCTCATAGGATGTTCATTGTAAATCATGCAGCAATCACGCTTATCTATATATAACCTTTACGATGGTTGCTAAATCCGGTGTCCGTTTTCCTTGAGAGGATTGTATTTTTGTTCTTTTAGAGTAATAAAAATGTAGTTAAACTTAGTGGCTGCTATGTTTTTCAAGATATTCATTTCGTACTACGTGAATTTCACCTATTCATTTTTTATAAAACGATCCAAATTACAAGACGAGATTAAATTGTTGATTGATTATCAAATAACGCAGTCTAAACAGAAATTGAATAAAACAAGTAAGAAATGCGCCGAAGTTTCTTAGGCGCAATCGAGTTTTCCGTACAGCCGCTACAGCGTATAATTAAGGCCACGGAAAATATATCTACATTTCAGTGGTCTCTGTATAATGCTGTATGACCCGCGGCCCATGAAACTTCAACCACGGCCCTGTGGTGGCCTATCCTATATCGTTGCCAGAAGCACGATTATGGCTAACTTTAGCCTTGAATGAGATAAAAACTATTGAGGCTAGAAGGCTGCAATTTGGTATGTTTGTTGATTGGAGGGAGGATGATGTATATACCAATTTGCAGCCCTCAAGCCTCAGTAGTTTTTAAGATCTGAGGGCGGACAGAGAAAAGTGCAGACAGAAAAAAGTGCGGACGGACAGACAAAGCCAGCACAACAATTTTCTCTTACAGAAAACTAAAAGTCTAACGAGAATCTCAGCTTATAAAAACAAACGATTAACATTTTATAAAAGAATAAAGGACAAAAGATAACCTCACAATATATGAAACACTAATGAGGACCTCAGATTGCCCAGAACAGATTACCGACAACCTCGTACTACACGAAGAAGCTGATAAGAATCCCCGAGAACCTGAGACAAACCGAGATCCTATTGAGAATCTCCGGAATCTTACCCATCATGGAAAGCCACTTAAAAGCAAAGCGCCTGATAAGAGCAGTCACCAACAGCCCTTTCATGCGGCATGCAAACCGACTCCCTTCACCTGAGGTCACTGGCTCTTTCAAGCATGAATTGTTAAAGAGATCTGTGTTTACAGAATGTCTGCCTCTGTCGATATTGCAATACTCTGCTATTGGCATTCCATTCTCTGGCGATGTGCAATGCGAGTCATTAAATAGTGCCGAGTGGTGGGTCTCCTTTTGCATAGGTAGAGGAAGTTCATTGACACTGCGTGCGGAAGGGACAGTGCTACGGGGAAATATATAGGCGTACATATATATTGAGTGTCAATAATGTAAGTTTGTATATATCTGAAGGAAATATCGTGTATATATATATATATATATATATATATATATATATATATATATATTTATAATACATATATATATATATATATATATATATATATATATATATATATATATATATATATATATATATTATATAATTCACATATGTGTGTGTGTGATTTTGTGTGTGTGTGCGCGAGTGTGCGCGCGCGTGTAAAAGTTAATAGATTAAAAACCCAAACTTCACACAATTTCAACGAAGTCTAATCTTCCGTAGTCTTCATCACACGGGAGAAAATACATTACAATCATAATTAAAATTAACTTTTTATCTAAATTATTAGCATATTCCTTTCATACTCTTCGGTCCCAAAGACATCATACCTTTTTTGTTTCTTACGAAAATAGGTCTGTGGTTTAAGAAACAAGGCAAGTGGGTCTCTGGGTCTCTACCACTACATTTTGCTGTATTTTATTACCTCATTATTACTCCTTTAACATTAAACTGCTGTATACCTTTCAATTAACAAAGCCTTTGAATGGGCCTGTCACATCCAAACTTGCGATTACTCCAGTAAGCAGCCTAAATAGATTCAAATAAACACAATAAACATAATTTATCGAAAACAGATATGAATAGACTCTTCCTAAAAATGTCTGAATTCTTTGCTATCCAAATCCTCTGTTGAGACAAAAGTGGGACTGGTTCCTTTCACTCTAATCTCTCCTGGCTAACTAATTAACGAACTACCTGAATAACGAATGAACCAATGAATTATCTACCATCTAACGAACTAGTTGTTGAATGAACTGATGACATAACTATCTAACGAACTAATGAACTAACTAACGAAGTAACGAATAAGCTAACGAAACAACTGACGAGAGAAGAAATGAACTAACTAAAAAACTGACGAGCGAACAAATGAACTGACTAACGAACTAACCAACGAGCGAATAAATGAACTAAGTAAAAAAAACTAACGACCGAACAAATGAACTGACTAACGAACGAACTAACGAACTGACTAACCGGCACATCGTAAACTGTGGGCAACCGAGAATAAAGACCAGAAGAGATGAACATGGGCGGGTCACTCGGGTCCGGATAGTCGCTCTGGACGTATACTATTCCGCCGCTGGATGCGTCCTCTACCGGCTGCTCGTAGGCGCGACCTGGAAGATGAATGAATATATTAGCATTAATTAAGTATAAAAAAAAGACTATAACCACTGCCGTGTATAAATCATAAGTGGCAGACATGTGAAGAGGAGGGAATTAATTATTTGATGTTGAAAGTATGGGTGAGTGGCTGGTTTGATGACAAAGTTGTTCCAAAATGGAGGTTGGACTCCCAGAGCTTAAAATTCCCGTGTGTCGATGGCCAGATATTTTCTCGATTTCCCCTCTTCTTGTTTTCCCCAAAATTGTAAATCATGCGAAGTTTTCACTAACCTGTGGTCCCCCACTTTCTCCATGGGGGCCAAACACATCAAGCCTTTTACATATATCTTTTCATCTGTGCTAACTTGTCTTTTATTATTCCGTCTGTTCTCTACATTTAACGCCCTTTCGTCCTCTCACGTAGTATGCTGTATAGAAAAATCACCTGAACAACTTTATCTCATTGGGATCCAAGTTGCACAATATACATCCTTAAGGGAGTCTTATTTAGGAATTCCCATCATACTCTCCATCATTGGTTTCAGCAGACAATTACTTTGTATTTAACCTTATTTAAACGTCCTGCTACCTTCACTTCGTACCTTCATTTACCATGAAATACCACCCAAAAGCATCAACCCCTTCCATGTTTGCACTAGTTACTCACCTTGCCCTGTTTTCACTTACCCACTTACTTAACTATGAGTAGCATTCACTTTTATATTTCTCTCCTTATCAGTGCCTTCAGTTTTATTCCCTAATCTTTGCAGGTTTCCATCATATATAATTATCAGTTTAACAGCATATCATCTGTCCACTAGCGGATCCAGAAAGATTTTACGGGGGGCGGCACCAATTTTCATATTGCTATTTATTTTTTTTTTTTATTATTAGTTCTATAATAGATTTTTATATTTTTTCCCATTTTTATATTTCTCATTTATGTTATTATTATCTAAATCTTCAGTATCATTATTTTGCCATTTTCATGGGGGGCACGTGCCCAGGTGGCAACACCGCCCCCACCGCCGCCCCCCGCCCACCCCCGCGGATCCGCTAGTGCATCTGTCAGTATCTGGAACTACCCACTACTTTTACTACCACGCATCTTATACCTCAAAAAATTTTGACCTACCCGAATGGTGATATGTGAGAGATTTCGGCTACGGGGTTTCTAGGCTCCTTGATAATTGACTTTCTGAATCAAATGACTGCACTCCTTTCCTCTTTGCATGCCAGTCACCTGCAATTTATAACCTCTTTCTCTCTCTCTCTCTCTCTCTCTCTCTCTCTCTCTCTCTCTCTCTCTCTCTCTCTCTCTCTCTCTCTCTCTCTATATATATATATATATATATATATATATATATATATATATATATATATATATATATATATATATATATATACATATACATACATACATACATACATACATACATACATACATACATACATACATACATACATACATATATATATGTATGCATGTATTTATGTATATATATATATCATGTGTTTGTTATTGTGTATTTTTAGATCAAGAAAATATAATACAAAGAAACTTCTCTTCGCTGAACAACATATATAAGCTCACGAACCCATGTCACTGCTCTATAATACTGATGGATTTCCACTTCTGTCTACACCACCTGCATCCTGTAAAAAGTTCCATGAATTCACCCTGATAGTGGTACACCAATTTCAACTCTGGTGTCTGTTAGGAACCAGCGTATGAAAAATGACCGACACCAAATCTTTATCTGATTATCGGTGCCTTTTTAGTTTTCTGAAAAGAAAACTATTGTGCCGGCTTTGTCTGTCCGTCCGCACTTTTTTCTGTCAGCCCTTTTTTCTGTCCGCACTTTTTTCTGTCAGCCCTTTTTTCTGTCAGCCCTTTTTTCTGTCCGCACTTTTTCTGTTCGCGCTTTTTCTATCCGCCCTCAGATCTTACAAACTACTGAGGCTAGAGCGCTGCAAATTGGTATGTTGACCATCCACCCTCCAATCATCAAACATAAAAAATTGCAGCCCTCTAACGTCTATAGTTTTTTTTTAATTTAAGGTTAAAATTAGCCATAATCGTGCTTTTGGCAACGATATAGGACAGGCCACGACCGGGCTGTGGTTAAAGTTTCATGGACCGCGGCTCATACAGCATTATACCGAGACCACCGAAAGATAGATCTGTTTTCGGTGGCCTTGATTTTACGCTGTACAGAAAACTCGATTGCGCCGAAGAAACTTCGGCTTATTATGTACTTGTTTATTTACTGCAACCGGTAACCGAATCTTGGCTGAGAACCAAAAACAGTGATCACAGCTCCTGTATAGTTTCAAAGATATAAATTGCACAACTAATCTAAAGTAGGTCGAGATTGCCAATAAAAAAAAAACTCCTTTTGAATATACTTTGCATATTAAATTTTATTCTAAAACAGGATTTCCTCCATCTGTTTCATCATATTTTTAAATAAATTCATTGCCTTTCTGTTAAACAAGACACGTGAGCAAAATGAATAAAAAAAAAACACTTTGGGACGTCTTCCATTCTTTACACTAAAAATTAAGATATATCTTGAATTAATGTAGATATGTTATAGTTACTGCAAACACCACATTGTCCCTACAATAAAAATATCTCATGAATAAAAAACCTAAATAAATATGACATAAGTATCACAAAATTCGGAAATATCAGTTTCATAAACAAAACAATAAAAGAACAGAGAAACCTCTTCTGAGCTCAGCCTAAGAATGGTAGAGATATTTGCCACCTATTATGTTTTATCTAAAGACCCTGTCAACAAAGGGACGAATGGTATGTGCTCGTCCTTGTCACGTAATTAACTAATTAGGCACCGAGGCATGTGACCTCGTTAGTAATCGTTTGTTTTTTCACCCCTCTGCTGTCTTTAACCGACGTGTAGAAGATTCAAGGCTGACTTGGCCATTAACCAATGGCGGAGACAACTCTATCCAAAACGGATATCGAGTCAAGATGATTGTTCTGACGGCATCGAAAATCGTGTCAAAATAGTTTACATTTGCAGTTTTGTTGGGCTAAGGTTTTTCTTCATTCATGGAAGATATTATGTGATTACTAAAACACTTCTGGTATCGCTTATAATCTTTGTAAAGTCATGGCATTTTGCATATTTTTCCATACGTACATATTTCAAAATGAACTTGTTCTCCCCATCAGGGGTGGCACCAGAGATTCAGTGGTTGATCATGGATGAAATGCATGTTCAAGAAACTTCCATAACACTAGATCTCCATACCCAAAAAACAGAACCTCACCCCTATAGACACAACGCCTTTCACCTCTATATTATGTGCACTCTCTTGCTTCTTTGCTGTTAAAACCCTTTCATTCCAAATCCCATTCCGCTTTCCTTCCATGTATACAGCATTTAAGGTCGTTCTCTTATCCTCTCTCATAGTGCCATTTATTCGTTTTATTTCTTCGTGACCAAACCATCTAAAAACATTTGATTTCTTTGTACCTGTTCTAATTTTTTTTTCTTACCATGCCTTCCGTGTATCGTCAGATTTCTAATTTAGCACTTTCAGTTCTTCTTATAGCCACGTGTAGTAAAATTGTCAATAGCTTTGGCCTTTTTTTTTCACTAACATTTAACATTCACACTTCACTCCATTTCTGTTCATATCTCTTGCATACATACTGCAGCCTTCCTTGCTTTATTCCGTGAGGTATCCCTTTTTCATCCTAACATCCTCCAGAATGCCTACGTGAATCACCGTTGCATCCTTTCATCATCCTTAGTAACATTCATAGTTCCATTTTCCTCGTTTCAATTTGCACTCAACCTTACTCCAACAGTTTCTCTTCATTGTTACAAATCACTGGTGTATCAGCTGTATCAATTATTTATTCTACACTCTTGACCGATTTTCTTATTCCAAAAGTGTAAATTTAAGTTGACTGTCTCTTCTCATGACTTCTTATTTTCCTCTTATTTCACAGTTTCACTCCATCCTTAAATATATAGATATGGAGACTTATCAAGCCATTGTCTCAGATGAATGTTTACAGAAATAGTCCTATTTGATTCTCCTCTTTAGAGAACGTGATTGTTATTTATAGTTTTTGATAATGAAGTTGAGTATTATCTTTATTATTACATTTCCTATTGTTTTTTCTCATCATAGTCATTGGCGGCGTTTTTGGTAATATAAGCATGAACCCAGCTTTTCTCAATGTCAATGGCGGTTGGATTATATTAAGCAGGCCTTATGTCAGCACGTAGAGTAGGAGACCTGATGTGGACCCCCGTACACTGACCACCCAACAGACTCATCTACATCGATTAACCTCGCCATTGCTTCCTCCCGGCTAAGGCTGGACCTTTGTCTAAGAATAGGAATATCAACTATTTCCCGAATGCCATCCGCCGTCCCGTTACATTCAATTTTCATGCTTCAGGGAGACTGCGAGGTCAAAAATTGATTCCCGAATCAGATTCCAGGACAGACAGACAGACAAACAGACAAAGATTCGTATTCTTGGTGTATATTCCAGAGCAAGCTTCGTGAGCAGATCGTTGATTGTTATTTAGTTTGAGAGAGAGAGAGAGAGAGAGAGAGAGAGAGAGAGAGAGAGAGAGAGAGAGAGAGAGAAATACCTGTGCTAATTTTTTATGAACAGCTACGGATGCCGCAAGCATGCGTAGCGGGATACTGATTAAATATTAAAAGTGACGCAGTGTCTCCTTTAATTTCTGTTTTTATTTGACTATCAATATATATATATATATATATATATATATATATATATATATATATATATATATATATATATATATATATATATATATATATATATATATATATATATATATATATATATATATATATATATATATATATACAGTATGTATAAATATATATACTGTATATATAATATACATATAAATTTTCTTCCAAACTCCCATCAAGACAAATAAAGCTGTCTTTTGGCTCGACCGGCCTTCAGTATTTGAAGAATATTTAGAAATACTTTCCCTGCAAGTAGTATTCAAAATAATGAAAATATATCTTCACGAAAAATCCTTTAAGCATCCGTTTCTTATTAGAGCTTTGACTTCGACAAATCACCCAAATGTTCAGAAGTAAATTAGACAATAAGTCCCTGATCTTTCGGCTGCCATATTGCAGTTCTTACTTCATTATTATTATTATTATTATTATTATTATTATTATTATTATTATTATTATTATTATTATTATTATTATAATTATTATTATTATTATTATTATTATTATTATTATTATTATTATTATTATTATTATTAAAAAGATGAACCCTATTCATATGGAACAATCCCACATGGGCCACTGACTTGAAATTCAAGCTTCAAAAGAATATGGTGTTCATTCGAAAGAAGTAACGGAAGGTAATGGGAAATTCAGAATGTGGAGATCAGTTATTATAAAAACAGATAAATTAACAAATTAGTAAATAAATAAAAATGTGAGTAAAACATTAAAATAGAAGTTGCATTGCATTAGGGTAGTGATGCGTTGCATCCCTAAAGCAAAGTGAGCAACAAAAAGTAAGATAATAAAAAGAATATAGGAACTGAGAAGTGGACGGTATATATTTAGGATGCCGTTGTGAACATCTTAATCTCTGGAGTTCTGTTTCTATTCATACTCACAGTTACAACTCCTAAGAATTAATGTTTTATCTTTATATGTAAGCAAAGTTAACTGCTGCTCTTGAAAATGAATGCTATATCCGTTATTTGTTTACAAGCATACACACCACCAACTCTTAAAATTGATGCAATATCCAGTTTCATTTCTTAAAATAAATGTAGTGTAGCTTTCTAAAGGCTACTCGTTTACACTGCCCTAAAATGGAAGACTGCAGTATCTGCAAACATACATAACTGAGAAAATGGTAAGCAATGCAGTTTTCCCTTGCCTTACTACTGATTTTGCAGATACTGCAAATGGGACCCCTAAAAACTAGTGGAAAGCATTGAAGAATCATTCTGAAACTGCAGTAACTTGTGTATTAGTGTTTCCGAGCCCAGTAGGGGCATATCTCAATTTCGAAAATTTTGCATATAGTGCAGCTTTCCATTTTAGAGCAGCACAGCTCTTGAATGAAATTAGTTTTGGTACTTAGACGAATGTCCCTAATTGCCTTCTAAAACTGATGAAATATCTGTGCTTATTAGCATACCAAAATCACATCTCCAATTTTTTTTTATGAGCATATCGAATTTCATCTACAGATTCACACAGCATCTTTATTTATTAGCATACTAAATTATACCTCAAAATTCGTCCCTGCTTTAACGAATTTTTTTTTCTTTTTTTAGTTTTTGAATCTTCCAGCCAAAGTGCCTCAGTTTTTTATACTCTCTAACAAATCAAAACTTCAGCTGTCTGTGTTGTCACATTTTCAAACCAAATATCCTCAAAAGATGAGCTAATTAGAAACTCTGAATAATAAAAAAATCTTTGAAGCCTATTTTCTCAGAATGGGAGATAAATGGCTTACGGCAGTTAGTCAAAGTAGGGAGAAATTGACCCAGCGTTGCTGTTTATACGCACACCCAGTTACACCATAAAATACAGCATCTTTCCTGATTATCGTACAGAGTTACATCTCAAAATAAATACATAATCGTTGCTTGCGTGCATATCCAATTACAACTGCAGTGTAATACAGTATCCTTGGCAATTAGCTTACTCGATTAAATCTTCACATTACTGGTGTATCCATGTGTGCCCATACTCAGTTACGCCATTATGATACGAAGTACAGGATATCCAGACATAATTATCTGAGCAATCATTAGAAGCAGAAAAAAAATCGGCGAGCAAATTCCAGACTGAAATCCATCTCGTGTCTCATCACCATTTCCACAGCGAATTTAGCTTCCATTAGCTTTAACTGCACGCAATGGAAAGGACAATTTTTTTTTTCAAAAGAATTCAGAAACATTCTTTTCAGTTTACGATTGATTCGGATGTTTGAATCTTAATAAGAGGCAAGATTTCATATTTCATCTGCTTTCTGATTACAAAGTTTTATCTAGACTTCAAAGAAGTCTAGATGTTTTAAATTAATTAGAATATCCTTTTCATTAACGCACATTGGTATCTTATCACTAATTTATAAGTCTAGAGAGAAATTGTTAAATAATATTTTTTTGTCCACTTCCAATGAACTTTAATTAAGAAACTAGATATTATAATATTTATAAGTACTGTAGATTAGGATTTTTTATCATTAACTTCTTTTAAACTTCAAGTAATAAGTCATTAAAATATAGTAAGACTCTTTCATCAACTTTATTTGAATCTCAATTTCAATTTCAACTAAGCATGTACAAAGACTTAATCAACTTTTCAAATATTAATAACCAGCTGGCTGCAACTGAAAGTTAATCGAAAATCAATTATCCAAGCTGGACTTGGTCATAACTTGGGCAAAAACACTGTTAAATAAAATATGAGTGATTCACTGTTATGCCGCAACGCCTTGACATAAGCTATTTATATTGTTTAAGGCCACAGAAGTAAGAAAATAATAGGATATCATATAGATATCTTTATTTTCAGCATAATAAAAATTATATAATGATAGCAAAAATAAAAAGAACTAGAGAAATAACAATGTATGATAATGAATAATTACTACCACAATGATAGCAACGTCAAAAATAATAGTAACAAATTATTATGTTATATATCATTATAATGATAAGAGCGATTGTAAAACAAATTGCTGACAACAGTACAAAGCAAAATTTTGTTAATTTCCCATATCTATTAACAAATATTTATACCAAAAGAATAGTCGACTAAAAAGCAAAATATTACCTTTAAACAGATGGCCGTTGGCTCGCTCTGGATATATTTTGTTGTTGTGGTTGGACATGACGAGAACTTAAATCATTAATTATTATAACATCAATGATAAGGATTGTTCTCCAAGATCTTATCACAGACATGACACAAATATCCTTCAATAAATGTTAGTCATTTTCACAACTGTACAATTTATGACACAGCATACATTCACCAGTCACAGGTAGAGTACTACAAGGCTGTTAAAATTGTGCAAATAGTAAACAACGACTTTCATTCACAGGTACGATCATCCTCCCAGATGCACGATAACGTTCCAAACTGTCGTGATCAAGAGCGCGGAGGAGCCGCTAAAGCTGTCATGACTGACCGCCAGACTGGGAGGCTCTGGTGAACAACAGACCGATTCAGGCAGCGATGGTTTGATTTACAGGGAGGAGCCAGCAGTGTGTGTGCATTCCCACATCATGAGTAAGTGAGAGTGAAGGAGGGAAGCAAGAGGAGTGTGAGGATCGATCTGGAAATGGTTTGAGGGAAAGAGAGAGTGAGAGGGAAGTCTGCTTGTTTGCACTTCTGTCGAGGAGTTTGATGGAAGTGTTTGAACACAATTTACGTCTGGGAGGAGTGAATGGGTGCTTCCTTGCTGAAGCGCTGATGAGCATAAAAAAAATCAATGAAGTATGTTCGCTACGTAGAGAGATATGTAGGGAATTTGTTAAACAACATTTTATGCACGAGGCAAAAATAGCAAGAGAGAGAGAGAGAGAGAGAGAGAGAGAGAGAGAGAGAGAGAGAGAGAGAGAGAGAGAGACCTCGTGTTCCACACAAAGAAAGACTGGTGGGGGAGGACCTTGTCGCATGCACAGAAAGACAGAAAACTGTTGTCGTTTATGATCACTTAAATGTTCAAGCACAGGTGGTTTACGTTGCATTTTCCCTTCAGACAAAAGGTGGCTGTGACTTCTGAACAGGTACTGCAATATGTACATAGTAATTGCTTTCATTATGAAATTTAGGCTACCAGGCCAAGCACTGGAGCACTTTCGGCCATTCACTGCTTAAGACAGAGAAAAGAGGAAAGTTGGAGTTGTTGGACAGCAAGATAAAGATATCCAGGGAATAAAGGAGATGAAGTACAAGTGTCTAAAAGTGGAACTGATAGATAACGTCAAGAAGTAAGAGTCTGAGAAGGTGAACAGCAAGATTGAGGGGAAAGAAATGGGAATGGAGGTAAAATAAAAGGCAAAAATGTGGGTGCAGATAGTGGCCAAAAGGACGCTGCAGACAGCTTTTAGTAACGTCTACGATGCACGATGTGAGGTGTACTGATTGCACTAACTCCCTACGGGGATAATATCTATTGACCAGCAAACTTATTGATGCTTCAAGTTAATTCATTTTCTAAGCTGGTCAGCCACTCTCAGTGAAGTGTGCCGGGTAAATTAGTATATTATCACACCCTGGTTATCATAAATTCCCACGTGATAAAATATCACTTCCTAACACGAATTTTTTCTAAAGTCTATTCACTGTACACTTCTTTTTTTTTAACGTTTGACCTTGATCCTTGACTTTGACCTTAGCCTTTACCCTTTAAAGGGCAAAGTTGCTAGAAATATTTATTGTAGATTAGCCTGTTGAATTAATCAATATGGGAAAGATACTACAAATCGCTAGCCATCTAGTTGGCACCTCAGTTGCCGATAATCACTGTATTTCAAAATGGAAGGGACAATTTACATGTTGACAAATTCTCATTCTGAACTGGTTTTTCCAAAAGATTACCATTTATCATCTAGATCCGTTCATAACATTTTGATCATTTCACACTTTCTTGAGAGACTTTGCTAACATTTTCGCAGAACGAACACACACACACATACACAAACACACATACACAAACACACACACACACACACCCTTTGTAGACGAAGGAAATGAATAGAGTTAGGTAATGGACAACTCACATTAAAAATCTGCATTTCCCTATTGACCTACCTTCAGCGTCATTGCTCCTTAATAATGCGACACCGATATGACCCATTTCCAAGAAAAATGGTTAAAAAAGAAGGAAAAAAAAAAGAGTTCTCTTGCTCTAGTTCTTAAAACCAGCTGCCCCACCTACAAGCTGCAACGCTGTCTTTAGGATTCTTGGATGAAGGAAAATGGCGTTTACTATTATTGTCTCATCCGTTTTCTTTATCCCCTTGTTATGGGCACTCGGTATAACAGATGCCCTTGACACCATTCCAGATTTTCAGGCTTAGTGCGTGTAAATGAAGACCTACTGGAATGCATAACGGAAGGAGTTTTTTTTTTTTTTTTTTTTTTTTTTGAGCATGTCATAATTTTAGTGCGTTTGCCTGTCATGAGTTTATTTTTCATTCTTGTGTCATAGGTAAAGTAGTTTTTTAACTTTTGGTATATTCTTTTATTCCTGCAACGCTAGTCATAATATATATATATATTTATATATATATATATATATATATATATATATATATACTTACATGTATATACAGTATGTATGTGTATATATATATATATATATATATATATATATATATATATATATATATATATATATATATATATATATATATATATACATCCTTCCACATCATTAATCCAATCCTCTGTTTAATTCGTTATTTGCAGAGGAATTTAAAACTGATTCATTCCTGCCATTTCCTAATTCATTATTCGAGAAGTTTTGAATTCAGGTTAATCCCTTCCTAAAAATAGCTCACCTGTATTACTGAACTCTAATGCCTATTTGGTGTTCCATGACCAGAACTTGGAGTTTGCCTTTGCTTAAATTTTAGATCCTTATATTTTGGTGTGGTACCATCAAATTCAATAAGAGTGTAAAACCTTCAGACGACTTGTATGTCTTGTTTTCTTAATTAGTAAATAAATTCTCGGAGATTCCCCTAAAATTTCGTATGGGTCTTTTAGGTGCAATTATAAATCGTCAAGATTGTCACAATATTATTTTGTCTTTTGCACTACCAAGTGACGGGTTGTTTATGAAACATATCCAAAATATATCTCACAATAATCAAAAGTCATGTGAAGGACAACACGAGAGTTTGGGCATTTTACTTCCTCAAAATGAATAAGTCTTATATTTCAAATAAGTCAATAGATTTGGTGAAGAGTTACTTGCGTGTTGTCAAAGTCATGGAACAGACAGACAGCCTCGAAATTTCACAAGTTCCACCTTAACCCAGTCCTCTCTCTTGAACTTCGTATGGACAAACACACACACAAACTTTCTCGAAGTTATTTTTATATACACTTTTACTCATCTTCATTTTTCTTAGAGGAGAAAGAGATACCCTTTCTAACGTCGCTTATTTGGTCCAATGTCCTCTTCTTGTACCATTTTGAGTTCATTGATCGAGTCTCATTTAGTTCCTTTCTTATTGTGCCTTTTAACCTTCACCTTTCGTGTTATAGACTCTCAGTGATTTGTTTTAATATCACGAGGAAAGTTATAAAATCGATATTCTTTCTTTTGTATTGTGCCTCTGCACCCAACTCAGTCTTGTAAGCATACTCCAAGTCGCACTCTCTCTCTCTCTCTCTCTCTCTCTCTCTCTCTCTCTCTCTCTCTCTCTCCGGAGTAAACAGTAAACGGAATTATTCAAGACGCTCTAATGCGCGGTAATGGTAGCCCTCTCGTTTTATGGATGCGAAACCAAGACTGACCTTCACAGCAAAATGGGAACCCAACATCAGTGGATATTCAGATAATGACGTAATTTAGCCACGGGAGGTGATGAGGCTGGGGGAGGGGTTCTTTCGTGGGGAAAGGAGTACTCTAAAAAGAATGTCGACAATACTCGCATTTTTTCTTTATATGTATTTCTGTTTGATTCTTGGTGGATAGGGGATTTTATATACGAAATCAGTTTGCTTCTTTGAGATAATGGAATCAAACTTAAATCGTAGAGGATAATTATCCTTTTCCTTTTTGTTTTCAGAATTTTTTTTCTACAAAAGATCCAATTCCTTAAACTCATTGTTTACTTCACCTTTCATTAAGCAGAGAAAGATTTTATTTTATATTGCCTTGTTTGCTATTTACAGGATTTGCTAGGAAATTAGTCTTCATAATATTTAACCATGTTAAATCGTATCATAAAATTAAGGAGGTACTATACTGTTTCAAAGGATCAGTAGTCCTAAAACTGGATTCCTTGTACTTCTGTTATTCTACGTTTCATATAATTATAAATTTACATTCGTCAATTATTCATTAAGACTGGCTAAGCAGAAAATGTTCCTATTGCTTCACTTAGCTTAAATTAAGTACTCATAAACCATTCTAAAATGAGAGAGAGAGAGAGAGAGAGAGAGAGAGAGAGAGAGAGAGAGAGAGAGAGAGAGAGAGAGAGAGAGAGAATGTGATAAAAATAGCCTTGAAATCCGAATTCCAGGACCGCGTTCGTAAATATTAATAAAAACACGACACGGGACATAGCGTGCCCCTTACGAAATGCGTGGCTGCAAATTTACGAAAATGACCTCGTGTCAATTGGTCCTCTAATACTGTAAGTTTGTCCATTTCTCTGCCCACGTAAATCATCAGCGCCAGACCGGGCGCGCTGCAAAGACAACCAAATTTATTGCTTGTAAACACGAAAGCTGATTATCTGTCCGTCACAACTTTTCGCCGGAAAGTGAGGTAATTGCAGTAAGTAATTCAGCGCAAATATTAAAATGTAATTAAAGGCTAGCGTATATTTATTTTGGTAGGTACTTCTCCCCTGGCAGATTGGTCAGTCTTCTTATGATAAATTATTAATTATTTTTAATTCAAAATATGCGTATGGTTCATTTCATCTGGCAGATGATTAATTCTCCTTTACGTCTGTCTGTCTGTCTGTCTGTCTCTATGTCTGTGTAAGCAGGATATATAAAGAGCAGATAACCAAATTTTGACTTGTTAATTGATTTAAGACTTTAAATAGGCATCAAAATAATTATCGTCAAAGAAACGTTTCTATTACACAAGAGATCGCACCTCAGGCAATATTTGAATTTGAAGAAAGTCAAGGAAATTAATGTTTTAATAAAGGCAGCCGACACCAATAAAAACATTTTTAGCAATATCGGTGAATTCTGTTGTCAACGGGCAGCGTTCGAATTTAGAGAATGTAAAGGAAATTAATGTTTTGCTAAAGATAGCACATACCGCTGAAACCATGTATAGCAATATCGGTGAATTCTCTTGTCAAAAGGCAGCATCTGAATTTAGAGAAAGTTAAGGGAATTAATGTTTTAATAGAGACAGCAAATACCAATGAAACCATTTACAGCAATAACGGCGAAGTCTGTTGTCAAAAGCCAGCATTTGAATTCAGAGAAAGTCGAGGAAGTTAATATTTTAATAGAAATAGCAGATACCACTGAAGCCAATTACAGTAATATCGGCGAATTCTGTTGTCAAAAGGCAACATCGGATTAACTGAAAGTCAAGGAAATTAATGTTTTAATAAAAATAGCAGATACCACTGAAACCAATCACAGTAATGTCAGTGAATTCTGTTGATAAAAGGCAGCATTTGAACTCAGAGAATGTAAATGAAATTAATGTTTTAATAAAGATAGTAGATACCACTGAAACCATTTATAGCAACATCAGCAAATTTTGTTGACAAAAGGCAGCATTTGAACTAAGAGAAAGTCAAGGAAATTAATGTTTTAATAAAGACAGCAGCTACCACTGAAACCATTTACAGCTTTATCAATGAATTCTATTGTCAAAAGGCAGCATTTGAATTTAGAGAAAGTCAAGGAAATTAATGTTTTAATAAAGATAGCAGATACCACTATTTACAGCAATATCGATGAAATGTGTTGTCAAAAGGCAGTATTTGAATTTAGAGAAAGTCAAAGAAATTAGTACCTTAATCAAGATAGCAGATACCCCTGGAAACCATTTACAGCAATATCGGTGAACTGTGTTGTCAAAAGGCAGTATTTATATTTAGAGAAAGTCAAAGAAATTAATATGTTAATCAGGATAGCAGATACCACTGAAACCATTTACAGCAATATCGGCGAATTCGGTTGTCAAAAGTTATTCAACTCTGTTGCCTTTCGAGACTCATAATGACTCACTGTCGTTTGTACTAGATTACTGAGCTCTGTTGAAAGTTTAGTATTAAACTTATGCAATTGGCCCACCCATTTTATCCGGGCTTGGCTAAATTATCATCGAAAGGTGCTCTCAGTGAACGATAAAAACTACTTTTATTTATAGTCTCAGTGGAGATTTTCATTCTACACGATAGGTTCATGACGAATTGTCTAAATTCCTTTCAGGGTATACTGCAATATGCCTGTATCTTCCAGATTTGACTTTATTTATTCATTTATTTAGCATGCATGAACACACGTTTATGACAGCTAAAATGATGTTATTGGGATGGTTAAAGGTAAAAGTACTGTCTAAAAGTACTGTCACTTTCCTTCTCTTCGTTAATACTCCTAATGCCTTATCTCAGTATGATTCATTTGGAACACCTTTGTTCTGCTTGTGCAATTCATCCTCTCAAAACTTGTACTGTAATTATACAAAAAAATTATTCCCCAAAAACGTAAACCATGAGACAACCTCTCTCTCTCTCTCTCTCTCTCTCTCTCTCTCTCTCTCTCTCTCTCTCTCTCTCTCTCTCTCTCTTTAACTTTCTTTCTGGTATGTTCTTCCAATTAAAGTAACTTAACACGTTATACCCACAAGTAACACGAAATCCAACTAAAAACATCAACAGAACCAATTAAGGCTGGCATGCAAGTAACATCAAGTACACTCTGGGCCAACTAATATTGACGGTGGACACACATTGTAACTTTAGGCTAATTACAGATATAGCATTTTCGCACGTGATTATTGTTAAATTTCAAATTGAGCGAAGATTCATTTAGGGCAAGCTTAAAAGACCATTAACTTGCAAAGAGCAGTTCTTCAGAATAGAATGCCAGAATTTAAAGGAAAATAGAAAGAAGAGAATGAAAAATCCAGTAGATGGAAAAGATGGCAGAAATAATGAAAGATACTGAAAGCAGAAACGTTTCGTAAGAAAATGGATCTAAAACGAAAGATATAATTGATGGATTACCTATTTTTACTATTTATTTATGGAGGCATTATTTCAATTCCAGATAAAAAAAAAAAGACAATAAAAGGTTCACGAGTGTCTCAAGAAAAAAATACATTTAAAAAACCAGTGAGAGAGAATGATTACCTATAATAGTAAAATATAATAATAAAATCTGAGTGGATCTTGCTTGTTTGTCCTCCCCAGGGTGATAGAAGGGGAAACATGACACAGCCACCCACACCCTACAAACCGGTTTGTCCGCCCCGGTTGAGGGCAGGGTAGGTAGGGGAACTCGTGGGTAGGGGAGACATCCACCCTCCTCCTGCAAACCTGTTTGTCCGCCCCGTGTGGGGACGGGGTTAGTAGGGGATCGGGAGGGTAGGGGAGACAGCAGCCCGTTATTAATAATTTGTTTCTGAAGAAATTACGCAAAAGTATGTAGGCGAAGATGCCCGTGTTTTTATAGGTGTAGGTGTCACAGTTAACGATTCCACATTTAATGTGAGTTGATTACATCCTTGTAAGCGTTGTACGTCAGGGTAATTGGGTGCTACACCGATTTTCAATAACATGAAAGAGAGAGAGGGTTTGATACATAGCCCTAGCCGTTAAACCCTGTTATTATATTAAGTCTTTATCATCAGCGTCGCTATTTTTTTTTCTTCCCTATCTGTGGTAATAGAGAAGGGTACTTCCTTTAGCGTATATTGCTCTCACATATAAAACTTCTATATTTTTGCACTCGTGGTACAGCATAAGTTCAGTGGAAAAAGATTCGTTATTCCAGAAAGTTGGAACAGACATGACATTGCATAGTGAGCTGCAAAATGATGTTATTTATGTGTTTATACCTTAAGTAACTCTGTGGTCGCTTGTGCGCTTTCGATCATGATTCATCTGTTCGTGACTCATTTTTATTGTCTTCAAGTAGAAGTATTATTCTTACAGAAGAGAACCTTTCGGGATTAAATTAAAAAAGCTTTGGACACTTGGACAAATTCTTTCTACATGTTCTTCACCATAAATATTGTCGTTTTCCTATAATGACATTCGGTTTCCAACACTGACAGCACATACAGGCGATCTGTGAAAGCAATTAATGCAAGTCAGTAATGCTTGCGTCAGAATTGTAATGTGTATTCTAAATCCTACGTTTTATATCTACCCATCCAATCTGACTTAAGCAAACCCCATTCTTTTATTTCATATTTACTTCGACTGCACCACCAAATGGCATTCCTGGGTGAGTCGATGTCATCTATAATTCCTTAAAAGCGCAGTGCTGATTTTAGTTCGGGAGGAAAAGTAGGTTTTCTTATTTTACGTCACCTTTTATATTATGAGGATTAAGAAATTTCCAGTTCTGCTCTAAGATAAGCTTTAGTAGAAGGGCTCAACGACATTCCTAAAGAGAAGGTGAGAGACAAGAGAATATGAAAAATATCTGACATGGAACCGAAAGATACCTGACACAAAACTACCTCATGAAAGTACCATTGCAGATTATAAAGTGCATGATGAAAATCTTTAAATAAATAGTCTGCATAAGAATACTACACAAAGCCTCAGAATTAGCTCGTAAGGACCAAGACTCCTTTGAACTTTATTGACGTATAGCGGTGCATGTCACACTTGTGCTACAGTTCAGATGCTGGTGTGGGAAAAGGGTTTGTTTGTTTGTAAGTTATGGGTGCTGCCTGTGATCCTGAAAGTTTTCCAGAAGTCAGTGAACAAATATTGTAAATATATATTACAGCACAGTAAAAAAAATCAGTAAGTTATATACATAAAGCTAAACTTCATGTCCAACACTTTTAAAAAATCATAGGCTTAAATGGCAATTCATTTTTCTGCTTTGTTTATTAATTCAGTTTCTGAGAAATATTCATAAACTCTCTACACCGTAATGACATTATTTCCATTAAAAGAAAACAGATGATTACTGGCTATTGCAGTGTTCCCTTACTTTTATTTGCAAAGTTAGGAATAATAATCTGTACCTGAATTTGATATTCAATAAAAACTTGCAGTAATTTCCTGTACAGACCAAAGACTGATTCTTACCTTAGACAGATGCTCCTTCAGTGTTAAGAGTGAGAGTGTACCTGCATCATTTTTGGTCTGCCCCCCGCCATTTCCCGTCCCCTTACAAATGCCCATTCTACCACACTGTATAGCAGAGCACACGACTAAGGGAGAGGATGAGTCTCTTTCTCTAGTCCTCAAATTAGGGAGTGCTGATATCATATGTGACGTAGCCCTCGATATTTAACAGACTGATAAAAAATAGGCTACAGTTTTCTTACGTCGAATGATGATAAACTTACTATCTACAAGTTTTGTCCGCCAGTGAATTCTACCTGAGTACCACCACAATATTCATCATCATGCTAAAGGTGATAAAACTGCAAATCGACGGGGAATATATTAAAGCTTTTAGAACTTGGATTCTTTAAAGGTTATGGCACGGCAGTTGGTGGGCTGCCAACAAGACTGAAAAAAAAAAAACCTGTAACGCCATCTATTGAGAGAAATCAACACCACGCTTTCTCGGGACATTGGAAATGCAATGTAGAAAACGGGTTTGTACGTCGGTAACAAAAAACATCCGTTTAGTCAAATGCACAACTACAGAAGTCTGTCTACGTGACTGACCAATTTCTTTTTCATGCGTTTTTTTTTCTTCTTTAGGGCTGTATTATTTCTTAGTTCCAGACGACTAGAGGAATGATAGATTGACCGTAATTACCGTGACGAAGGAGAAACATTTAGGCTATATTGTATTGTATATCTTATTCACCTAGATTTTCACCATACGGGCTTATATTATAGTGTATACATCAGTGATTCTCATCCAGGGGAATATCAGTTTCATGGGGGGGGGGGAATTGTGACCACAGATTGGCAGGTTCAAACTGGCTCTAGGACCACACAAAACGCAGTGTGCATCGGTCCACACTACTGAGGGGTTACGCTAGGCTTTCTCTGCTAGTTTGTGTGTTTGTGTTAGCTTTTGTTGCATATTATTTGGAATGCAACTTTTGAGGCAGACAATTATGGAAAGGGGGGGAAGGAATGACATATGGTGGAAGGCTGTACGGGCCAAAAAGAGGTTGAGAACCATGGTATATATTATTCACTTAGATTTTCACCATATTGTATTTATGACTAATATTCTGTTAGACTTAACACTACTTCTACCATTCCTTTCATTATATCTCTTACCTTAAACTACCACGTTGAGCCAATTCGCGGCTGCTAGTAGCAATTTAACTAAAATAAAAAAACAAAGCCATTGACAATGTAAAAAAAAAAAAAAAAGGGCATATTGTTAACAAATACTCAGCATTTTTAAACATCTAGCCTTTAAAAATGGAAATTACCCTACCTCTACTTCCTGTGACGTAGTGAAGATTTATGCCTCAATCATTTCCCTACCTTCCTCTGTACTTCATTTTCCCAGACACTCTTCCTTCTACGGCCTTGTCCTATCCTGGGTTACCTAGTTGTACCTTGACGCAGTGTGCTATAGGTTCTACTGTTATTAATAGCTTCAATTGCATTTTGGTTAAGATAGCTGTTAATAATGAGGGTTTGAAGAGTGTCGCAAAATCAAAGTCTTCAGTTAAAGTATTATTTAAGATTTTCGAGTATGCAGTAATTGTATTAATAACATTATTAAACCCTACTGCGGTGCAAATATTACAGTTCACAAAATTATAATCTAAATCAGTGTCAAGAAAGAAAATGAGAGATATCCAAGAGTAACTGTACCAATATGAAAATATACGAACTTTGACAAATTTCTTCCCCTAAATATTCAAGTTATTTATTGATAATACTAATTTCACAATGAAATATCTTTTATATTTATATATTTTTTCTGTTTACAATATTCTTATCCCTTTACGCCTATCCTAATCGCTCAGCAGGAATGAATTACCAAGAGTTTCACAGATTAGGTCAAGTAACAATGAAATACCCAGCAGTTAGCTGCTTAATTACGCTAGCCTTGAGCCTGGAAGGGGTCTGCCCCTTTGTAAACAAGATTAAAAAGAACTCACCTCCGATATTTTTAAAACAGAAAGACACGTCAATCGCCCGTTATCTGACTTCCTTTGTTCTTGTCCCTTTTTATAGTAATTATTACTATAATTATTATTGAAAACGTAAACCCTATTCATATGGAGGAAGCCCACAGGGGCCATTGACTTGAAATTCAAGCTTCCAAAGAATACGGTGTTCATTTGAAAGAAGTGATAGAAGACAATAGGAGAGACAGAGAAGAGTGATTAGAATAGAAAAAAAATAATTAAAAGGCAAATAGAAATACAAATAAATTATTAAAACACTTGAACTTTTCAGGTTCTAATTGCACAGCATCCTCAGGGAGACTACTCCACAGTCCAGTGGTGTGGGGAATAAAGTAATTCTTGTTGGTAAAATCCCTGTGTCAAAGTGGTGTGTGCTTTGATAGTTCAGATAAGATGTTCTTATCTCTAATACACTTATATTTGTTTTTGCTTACATTTGTTATGGTTTTATACTAAGTGGCGTCGTAAGAGCTTTAGTGATAGCATTTGACATCTGACAGAGGCGTGATTCATAAACGCTTGGATCCTCAAGTGATCTGCAAATCACACAATCAAAAAAAATAAACTAAGAGTTATTATACGTTTCAGCAACGCTAGGTATTCGAAACGCAGCAATCACCGAAGCAGGTCTCAGAATAAGTCTGTGCACTGGTATTTCTCAGTCTTTCGATGACAGAAAAACGAACGTTGCAGACCACAATTATCACGAAGCATTCGCCTGAGGAAAGTGGATACAAAAAAAAAAAAAAACTCCTTGTCAGACCACTTTGAAGTTTTTTTTTTTTTTTTTTTTTTTGCTCTGGTGAAAATGAAGCATGTGTCGGAACAACACAGGCGAGGGCATGACTAAGGTGTAAAAGTAGGTCCAAGACAATGGTTGTTTATATCTCCATGGTTTAATTAACTTGTATGGATGGAATAATGAGAGAAGTTTGAGAAAAAACAAAGATAACTAAAGTTGTGGGATGAGTAAAGGGGTCTTTAAGAAAGTGTAGAGTAGTTAAAGTTGTTAGCAGTAGAGTGTTAGCTGGTGATAGTGAAAAGAAGCCAGAATCTGGTAAAAACAATCTGGAAGTGAGATTGTAAGAGCAGACAGAGCAAGAGTAAGGTTATGAAGCTAAATCTGAAACCTAGAAAATGACAAAAACGCTTGCCAATATGGGCGGTGGAAGAGTGTAAGTTGCTTATTCAGAGGAAAATTTGTGAATAAATGTTACGGAGGATGCTGTTCATGAGGGTGAGTTACAGAACAGTTGAAGCAGGGAAGGCAGACTCGTCTCTGCAAAAGGTTGGAAGAATAGAAGAGTGTATATGAAATCCAAATGTACAGTGTATGAAGGTACTGTTGAGTCATCTCATCTTTATGGAAGTGAAATGTGGAGAATGAGTTTCTGGTGAAAGAAAAAGGGTGGAACCTGTTTATATGAACAATATGATTACTCATATGGGAGTAAAGAAGGGTTGAAAAAGTGAGAACAAAAGATGAAAATGCAAATATGACGCAATAAAAAGGTTAGCATAGGTGAAATGATGGATTACAGGGGCGCTGCAGAGTGATTATTTCAAGTTTATATATATATATATATATATATATATATATATATATATATATATATATATATATATATATATATATATGTATGTATACATATATATATGTATGTATACATGCATACAGTATATATATATATATATATATATATATATATATATATATATATATATATATACATACATACATTATACATATACATATGCATATGTATATATATATATGTGTGTGCATACATGTAACGTACATTTGCATGTAGTTCTACCAAGTTATAAGTTTTGTGAACTTTTCAACGATAATCAAACTGTATCCATGAAAGAAATATTCCAGGTATGTGTACGTACACACAAGTTACACATATGTGCTTATGAATTATTTTCCGATCTTTGCGAAAATACCATTACTTGAAATGTTGTACTTATGTAAAAATGACTTCAAAGGCCCAAAAGGCAAATCGAGTGGAATTTAT
>NC_089759.1:18334156-18364156 GCF_040412425.1 Macrobrachium rosenbergii
GTCTGAAAAGTTGTTTATGACAATTAGTTCTTCACCCCAATTATAGTCTCCAAAAAAACTGTCTCTCTTGGTATCCTTACATAGTTTTCTTCAATGTTCCCTGTAGCTTTAGAAATAACAAACTTCATTCCATCATCTATCAGTATTCTTTTATTGAAAAAATCAACGAGGTTTATTACAATTCCTATTGAGATGATTTCTTTAATCGCGTGCTTTGGCATGTTGCTTGCGAAAGGTTTCTCCAGTTGCAAGTAGGGCTTATCCATTCTTGCAAAGAGTAGTCTTTCCCTCATTTATTACGATGTCCTTACTTTAATCTTTGACATTGATTTACTTCCTCAACAAGTCACCTTATTAGCTTTTTCTACAAACTGCTGCGTTTTGTGCAGTCATATTTTCCTACCAGAGTTTCTTCTTAAGACCTCCATGGCTTTCTAGGGCTTCCAATAGCAATTCAACATTCTTTGTAAAAGTTCAGTCCTCTTTCGTGTTAATGGCCACATCATTTACTACTTCTCTACAGGAATGATACACACACACACACACACACACACACATATATATATATATATATATATATATATATATATATATATATATATATATATATATATATATATATATATATATATATATATATATATATAATGATTAAAACCACAATAATATAATTGACAAATTGTATATTTTAAGACACAAAAATATACAAAAGGGGATAAAAACGAGGAGCTTTGACCGTTGCGCAAACGGTCGAAAGCTCCTCGTTTTTATCCCTTTTTGTATATTTTTGTGTCTTAAAATATACAATTTATCAATTATATTATTGTGGCTTTTTAATCATTATTTTCGATCACAATATAGTGATGCTCACAATATATATATATATATATATATATATATATATATATATATATATATATATATATATATATATATATATATATATATATATATATATATATATATATATATATATATATATATATATATACATCATTGCAAGCTGTCAGTAACCTCAGCATGCTAATCTGGTCCTCGACCCTCTGAAAACGCAGGCGGCTCTTGTAACGTGAACGACGAGAAGGGGAACAGAATTTTCCAAGTGACGACCATAGAAAACAACTCTTGTTGCGACCTGAACCTACGCGAAAAGCCTACGATGATCATAGACATCACGAACGCCTTCAGCGAGATCTGTATTCAAAAGTACGACAGGCCCATTCGAACACAGAAGTACCCGCTTACCGTGAGTAGAGATTTCGTTGAATTATTTTCTGAATTGAATGAAATGTTTATTTTTACTCCCTGAATTGAACTGAGATGAATATAGAGTTTAGGCCAAAGGCCAAGCACCGGGACCTATGAGGTTATTCAGCGCTGAAACGGAAATTCAAAGGAAAAGGTTTGAAAGGTGTAACAGGAGGAAAACCTCGCAGTTGCACTGTGAATCAGTTGTTAGGAGAGGGTGGAAAGTAACATGAAAGAAAGAGAATATGAAAGGAGGAACAGTAAGAGGAACGAAAGGGGTTGCAGCTAGGGGCCGAAGGCACGTTGCAAAGAACCTTTAGTAATGCCTACCGTGCACCGCATGAGGTGCACTGAAGGCACTAACTCCCTACGGGGTTTTTTTTCCAGATAACTATACGGATTTAAATGTGGAATCATTTCCCCCTATTGATATTGAAAGTGATTTTTAAATATTTTAATTCGTTAAAGTATATATATTTAGATTTCTCTCTTATATCAATATTAAAACTACGTTTTTTGAAATTAAAATCTATATAACTATAAAATCGATGATGAGGAGATATTTTTCTATTTGTTGATGAAAAACCTTTTAGATTATTTTTTGTCTTAATCATCATATAATTATTTGACAAATTTATTAAATGAGTAAATTTAAGAGAAACCACAGTTACCAACGGATAGACAGATGCTTGCTGTTAATGTTGGCATAATCTATTATGAGTTAAAAATAACATAATGTTTCATCATTAAGTGAATGTAACATATTACAGGATATCACGTGCGCATTAAGATATTCTAACGCCCTTCCTCTGCGCATGATAGACAGGTGCCATTTTGACCTAAAGATTCTCCTTCCGCATTGCTAAAGAATTTATTTCTCTTGCAGGAAGCAATAACACTAATAAGGATGAGGGAGAGGAAGGGAATCTGGTGAAACATGGGAGGGAATTTAAGAGGAGAATGCTTAGGAGTAAGAAGTGCTGAAGAAGGGAACTAGGATACTGGTGGCGGTGATTCATCCTGACCTAGCCTTCCCTAACCTAACCTAACTTAACCTATAGCACTGCATCCAACCCCGTGCGTGCTAGCTTAGAGGGATCCATGCTAGCCTAACCCTTTCTGAATTGTCCTAACCTAGGACACAGCACTCTACCTGACCTAGAAAGCTTCTTCCACTCTTAATGTACCTGATGACAGTTTATTCCCCTAAGCTTATGAGAACCGTCTTGAGCCCTTGGAAATTATAAATGAATTGTCTAGAGGAAGTTCACTCATCACTTTTACCTGGTTGGTGCTAGTGCCCTGTGTCTAGCCTGTATGCAACTGTGTTTTCGGTCTAGCCTGTATGTAACTATAGTCTCTTTCTTTTCGCAGATGTGTGAAGTTCTGCTGAAACCTGCCAGAAGAATTGGCTCCATAGATGGAGTAGCAAGCGACGGAATCTTCCTTAAGTCCAGATCGAAAGAGACGTATTTGATCTACATGGACGAGAAGATGGGAAAAGAAGACTACCAGCAAGCTTATAAGGTAACTCCGAAATTGAAATTTTCTTTCCCTGTGCTAACATACTTTGAAATTCTGCTCCCCCCATTTTAGTTTTCAGTAAAATCAAACTAGTGAGATGGCTATTTGTCTGTCCGTCCGCACTTTTTCTGTCCGCCTTCAGATCTTAAAAACTACTGAGGCTACAGGGCTGCAAATTGGTATGTTATTCATCCACCTTCCAAACATCAAACATACCAAATTGCAGCCCTCTAGCCTCAGTAGTGTTTATTTTATCTAAGGTTAAAATTAGCCATGATTGTGCGTCTGGCACTGCTATATGAGCCAACAACACAGGCCACCACCGGGCCGTGGCTGAAAGTTTCATGGGCCGCGGGTGAGAGTTTCATGGGCCGTAGCTGAGAGTTTCATATAGCATTATACGCTGTACAGAAAACTCGATTGCGCCAAACTTCGGTGCATTTTTTACTTGTTTTTCTGTACCTCCAACTAGGAGTTTATGCTTTTAGTGCGGTTTATTTATGTTTTTATTTCTTTGTTTGTTTACTGGTAGGATTAAACAAAAAAACTTTTGTGTAGATTTTAACGATGATTTTATGAGGAGAGATCTGGAGCTGCGGAAGGATCCTGAAGGGGATGGGGCAGGAAGGTCAGTTGCTAAGCCTTGGCGGAGATTTGTGGTCTGAGGATGCTCTTATTTATTTTTCATATTTCCCTTCACTTTGTGTTTCATGTTCCGATCAGGATTGGTTTGGAGAAGGGCATTAAGCTGAATGTCCAATCAGCTTTTAGTTTGACCTGAATTAAATGATATTTACGTCGCAATTGTTAGGTGCAGTTGAATTGTTAGTTCTGTATTTAATACTTATCGTATTAGTCTAGGATTACAATAGGGGAATTCGGCTTAATTATGATTTTTCACGACCCCTCCCAGAGAGTTGTCTCTGGATCAAGAACGACACCTCTGGCTCTCCCTGCTTCTCCGGACATGAAATCAAGTGACTTCAGAGGAAGCTGGTCAGACCGATAAAATTACAATATACATGAAAACGTTATCAGCTAAATTTTGGAAAGACTTATGAAGGTTAGCCACTGATAAAAGAACAGCCACTCAAAAATAAGTTCCCACATTTTATAGTTTTCGATATCTTAAGATCAATCTGTTTTCTTGTTCCTGTTTCAGATATACCCAACACTGGCTCCCTATGACGTTGGAACGATTAGGTACAACGAAGAAAAGGAGTTTGTTGTGACATTTCCGATGAAATGTGCGTCTTACGAGCGGTATCTGATCATGGCTTGTGCCGTTCTCTTGGTAAGATAGCTGCTGTATGATGTTGATAAGAATCATCTATTGGTTTATTTTTCATTTATTTCTATCTTTAGACCTTTGAATTCAATTGGCACCAACTAATTAATCAAAAGAGCTATTTACAAAACTTTACTTTAAAAAGACGTAAAATGCAAGCGAAAAAATTGATAAAAACAATGCAAGAAGATAAAGTTGTAAAGAACAGACAACACACTTAAATACAGACGCACTTAAAGAACACTGGCGGCTAACCTGCCATTCTAGAGGCTAAGAACATACTAAGAATAAAGCAAAAACAACAAAAAAATCAGAGAAAGGCAGAGAGTTACGAAAAATAGACAGTAACTTCTTTGAGGAGCTCCATAGAAGAAATTTTTAGGTTGTATGATTTGAAGTGTTAAAAACACACATTGCAAAGATGAAACCAACTGTCATCTTCCCAGGAAGATACTTATTGAAGTATCTAGGTCGACAGAAAAGTCTTCTATAAAATTTAGTTGCTATAAAGGCATAGCAAATTAGCAGCTCCCACCATCCACCTTACAAGTGCATGGCTATAATTTTTTAGCACCCCTATTATTATGAATTTGACTCCGTAGGGAGGTAGCGCCGTCAGTGCGCTTCACGCTGTGCACTGTTTTCATTACTTAAGGTTCTTTGCAGAGTCCCTTCGGCCCCTAGCTGTAACCCGTTTCATTTCTATTACTGTGCTAACAGTTGTTTCATAGTGCAACTGCAAGGTTTTCCTCCTGTTACACCTTTTAAACCTTTCTTTCAATTTCCTTTTCAGCGCTGAATGACCTTATAGGTCCCAGCGCTTGGCCTTTGGCCTATATTCTCTATTCTATTCCTATTATGAATTTGAATTTGATCAGTAAACGAAAGCACTAAGCACACGTTGCAAATACGAAACCAACTGGTATTATCCCTGAAAGATACGTGTTGCAATATTTAGGTCAACAGGAGTACCTTTTATAACATTTGGTTTCCATACAGTAATAGCAAAGCAACGACTCCCACCATCCAACACAGTCCACCCCCAAAAAAGAAAAACACGAAAATATACAGAACTACTGACACCTAACCTTGAAGAGGATGGATTATACGTGTCAGCGAGTGTGTTTGTGTGTGTCTGTGTTTTGTATAGAAGTATTAAAGTTAAGATAATACACAGATTTACTGGTACACCCGCAACACTGTTAAGTAAACCTGAGCGGGTATCAAACTTATGTATTAAATAATGTTCATCTCATTTGGATCCTCAGTAATTTAAGGCTTATCAAAAGGGCCTCTACTCCAAGTACAGTAATGTTTGAATGACCTAGTTCGTCTTTAATTTGTGAAATATTCATCAAATCTCAGTCTCTTTTCAGTAACAGAATGTTTTCAACATTAAATGACATATCTGTGACGCCATGTTTATCAAAATTTAGATTACCTTTCAGTAACGTGGATTTATCATACTTTAGATTACTTTCCAATAATATGATTATCATCAAATTTAGGTCATCTGCCGTTAACACAATGCTTATCGCCTTTCACTTTCCAATTAGCAGTTTATTGAATTTGGGTAATAATTCAGTGGCCGGCGTTTATCAAACTTAGCTTACCTTTCCAGTATATATTTATCAGATTTGACTTACCTTCCAGTAACATCATGTCTGTCAAATTTCGGTCAACTTCCAGTGGCACCATTTTATCAAATGGGCTTCACCTTCCAGTACATTGTTTTTACTAAATTTAGCCACCTTGCAATAACACGGAGTTTACCAAAGTTCAGTCGCCTTTCAGTACAGCTGATTTTATCATGTTTGGATTTACCCTTCAGTAATTCGATGTTTATCAAATTTTGGTCGAGTTTTTTCAACGCTATAAATTGGGTCACTTTTCACCTGCACGATGTTTATCGAATTTTGGTCACCTTTTACTGAAAGGGTGTTTATCAAAATCTGGAAGATAATTCAAGTAGCCTACCTATTTGCTGCATGTTTATCAGATGTGTTTTAACTACAAAACTGATATCAAAATTTTCTCAGATCTACAGGTAATATGTTTATCAAGCACGGCGTAAATGCTTTACATAAGACATTTATCAAATTAGTCTCAGCTCAGATATATTGATCAAATTTATTCGAAATAAAAGGTATATGATTATTGAATAAAAAAAAAAAATTAAATGTATTCATCAAATCTGGTTTGCCTGCAAATGTTGCATGCATCACGTTAGTCGAATTATCAGTATGTACATAATTTTTCATCTGCAATAAATGCATATACTTATTACATACGTATATATATATATATATATATATATATATATATATATATATATATATATATATTTATATATATATACATATATACATATCATAAAATTATTCCTGACTCTAATATCTTCACTTTCGAATTTCTTATCTTTTACAGTGCTATCAGTTGCAGAAAATGAGAGGAGATATTAAAAAATACTATCAGTCAACGAAACCGAAAGATGCTGGCGGAGGCGATGTAGGGGGAGGAGACTGTGACGGAGGAGGAGGAGGGGGAGGGGTAGGGGGGGTATTTTGAATAGTGTGAGGAAAATAAAGTAAATGTAGTGAATAATATATATATATATATACATAATTAATCAAAAGTAAAAGGAAGTAAAAACTGAACATATATATGTAAATAAATAAAAAAAGTTTGGTGAATAAATAAATTAATAAGAAAATAGATAAATTAGCAAATAAGTCAAAAGACAGATAAATAAATGAATAAAAATAAACATAAAAAATAAATTTAAAAAGTGGGTTGGAACATATCCTCCAGGAAGGGAACTCCAGCCCAAGAGTAGAAGGTCAAGGTACAGAGGTCATGGCGTAGCCCATCGTTTAAGAACATTTGTTTTATGGGCACCGCGCAACCTAAGAAATTAAATGTGGCACTACTTAGCACCAGTAAAACCACCTTTTAAAAGAAGAAAGAATATATATCATGATCTTTTAGTCATGCCTCATTGTTTAAATTTCCAGGCTATGTATTTTAATGTATTTGACCTTATTTTCTGTAAGTTTGGCGACTGTGTCAGACAGACAGAGCAATGGGTCTGTGCATACCTGATTAAAGAGGTTATTTAAGCTAAAGATTAAAGAACATTTTTCTAATGAATTCCCTGCACACATCGTTAATAAAATATACAAATGCGAAAATGTACTGTGCAAGAATCTGTTTATCGTACTGAGGACTTATGGCAACTCCCCAATTGAATATTACTTATAAAGGTGAGTAGGATAATATCCTGCTAAGGTATCAGTTATCCTTGAAAACTGTTACAGATCATGTATAATCATAAACATAAAAGTCTGGCAACATTATTAACAATTATTTCCGAAAGGAAACTTACAGGAGCCTTGCTGGTCAAAAGGTAATGGTAAATATCAAAGACTAGCAAAAAGATAGGAATACTTTGCGAATATTGTTGATTTAGATAAAATAAAACCATAAGATGACTCTTAGTATTAACTAGATTTTTAAGTGAAAAAAAATTATATGGTCACTTCTGGTTACTACCTGTAGATTTGAAGTACTTAATTTCAAAATGCTGTGAATGCATTGGACTACATAATAAATGAATTGGGCCCTATGACTAATAATTATATATTACACAAAAACAACTTTCGCTGTTTTAATACTCCATTTAGAAAGGAAAGTTTTTTTTCATAGCATTAACCTCAAAATAAAAAATCAAACACTCGCGTGCTTGGTTTTTGGGGCCATTGATTGGTGGCGGCACCACAATAGTATCGAACTATCAATTTAAAACACAGTCCTTGGGTTTCTCACTGTCATGGCAATACTGCAAACAGTGGCCAAGCAAATGACATCCACGCTAATAAGAACTTCAGACCAATTTCTGTTTTTTTTTTTATTTATCTCAGCATAATAGAGAGTTTCTCTAGTTAGGGATTTAAACATATTGTGGCTACGCACATTAAATCTCATTTTTTTATAATGAATTGGTAGACTGCAAATTATTATAAGTCGTAAACACAGAAAACAAAAATAACGACCCCGACTAGGGATTAAGCTAAGAAGGAGGAGGAGAAGAACTCTCCATCGGATGTCCACCTCTCTGGAAGCGCCCATAAAATCCATTCAAAATTCCTACGCTCTATTTACTGAACCTTCTTCTTTGTTTACCACAGCGTTTTATCTAGAAGTTTGAATGTTTATGTGTTAACTCATCATTCTCGAAACGAATAATGAACAACAAATTTTGTGCAATCATCTGCGGGTTTTTTGCCTGCTCCCGCAAGCAAGTCATGTAAAGGGAGAATGCAGAAACGTCTCATTAAATGTGGCTATGCTGCATCTAGTACGTGTTGTGCGTTCTGTCAGTTATATAAGATGGCTATACTTCGGAAGACACTCGAAAGCAAGGAAAGTCACAGTGGACATTCTATATTATGTTCTTTGGAAATGCATTGATCAAAGCTGTAAGCAACGATGCATAACAGTAGTGGTGATAATGATGAGAGCATATTACGATCAGAATCTAAAAGTCTGTTAACAGATAGATTTGGCACTATTGACTCGTCCTGTAACCTCTAGAAAGTGCCTTTAGTCTAACAGTGCAGCACTGAAAAAGTTCTTTTCTTGGGTAACTTTCCCATGTGAACTCAGGGGCTCTTGCCCAGCTAGGAAACAGTCTTCGGGGTCTACCTACCTCCAGGAGAGTCCTGGAAATTCTACTAGGCCGGAAGGCCTTTCTTTGGGGCTGCTTTTCCTTCAGATCTCAAAGCCCCGTATCATGCAAGATTGATTTATTGATTTGTGGCCATTAAAGCTGGCCTCACAACATCTAGGTTATTGACGCCGTAATAGAATCCAATAAGAAATTAAAAACATAGATAAATCAGTTTAAAAGGAGTCTCATATAAGAAATATCTAAAGGACAGCAGAGACAGTGAGAGTATTGAATAATATTGGACTGGGGAAAGATAAATTTGAGAATACTTTTGAAAATGACGGTTTAATATTCTGAGTAAGTCGTCCCTAGCGTGATGAACTGGTTGAAACAATTTCGTCCCCATTCTGAGAAAATGGGCTTAAAAAATGTTGATATTTCAGAGCTTAGAATCAGTTCCTCTTTTGAGGAAATTTTGTTTTAAATTGTAACAACACAGACAGCTGAAGTTCTGATATGTTATAGAGCATTAAAAACTGAGACACTTTGGCTGGAAAACTCAAAATAAAAAAAAAATGGGGTACGCCAGTTTGTCAAAACAGGCACGATGTGACAGGACTACCAATGAGTTACTGTGATACAGTGGCATTTGGATTTATACAGTAAAGTGAGCATGTGAATTGATGGTTTGGTATGATACCTGTGCTTGAGAAATTCAAGCGTTAGGATGCACTTAGTAGAAGGCAAATAAAGAAATAATAAAAATAAAGATGCTCAGTCATTTTTTTTAGATGGAGCGATGAGTGAATTCAGGGAAAGAGCAATATGAGTGCAAGTTTCTTTGATAATTGATGGCTGGGGGACGGAGAAGGCAATGATCACGGATGATGTTTTTGAAGAAGAGAGACAGAAACTGGTGAGAGAGAGTAAAAATATCTGAAAAAGGAGAATGTTTAAAGTATAAGATAAAGGCAAATGGAATGCTAGAAAAACAGAACAAAAGTGCTGGGATGGATGATGAAGAATAGAAATGAATATTTTATATAAAGAGTTGGCAGGTAGCATAACAGATGGTGGTAGATTGATAGTAGAAATTTAGGCAAACATAGAAGGTAGCCATAGCTCAGCTTAAGCACTGTAAGAGATATAGTCTATGGAAAGAAAATCTGGAACATATAAAGGTGCTGTTAAGTCGTTTCTCCTATATAAAAGAGAAGTATAGAAGTTCAGTGTGAATAAAAAAAAATGTGTAAGATACTAGGATGAATCACTTTCTGAGTAGGACAGACAAGGCAAGAATTATAAGAAACTCAGACAAGCAACGAGTGATAAAAAGGTTCATTTGCAGAAAGGTGGAAGAGTCGGTTTTGTAATGATTTGTTCACCTGAAGAGAAGGAAGGACAATACTCTGTGAGAGTTTAGGTTTAATCAGCATTCAAGGTTTGGTAAGGAACAGAGGAAGGCTGGGAAAATGTTGGCTGGATAAGGTTGGAAAAAGTGTTGGGATGGAAGGGCCTCATTACCTGGAAAGCACATCTTTTCACATCCAAAATAGAAAGCAAGGTATACAGGGGGTTCGACGAGTTGCTGATGGTGACATTCAGTGGTGACAAGTCAAGTATACAGATGGTATTATAAAAGTGTTTTTCCTTGGGCAGTTCTTCCTCCATTCAACAACTGAAGGTTGAGGTGACAATACAAATGCAAACATACACACGTATATATATATATATATATATATATATATATATATATATATATATATATATATATATATATATATACATATACACACTCATATATAAATATACATACGTATAATATATATATATATATATATATATATATATATATATATATATATATATATATATATATATATATATACACATATATATATAGTAAGTATATATATGCATATATGTGTATGCATATATATAGAACGTACTTACTTATTTACCACTGATGAGCACAATTAATTTCTTTCCTATCTTCGAGTGCGAGTCGGTGGTTGGGCTTATTATCCCTTCGTGCATTTTGACTGCCCTCTGATAACGATAGGTACACTCACTCTTGTTCCTTTTGTTTTGCTTCTAGAATCAAGTATTTAACTCGCAGTGATGATTTCTGGGATTTTTAAATAAATATAACTTTCTTATATCAGTAATAAACGTATATTTCTTACATATATGCTTGTTTACCTTTACCTAACCACCAGGACTTATTTATCACGAAAAATTACGTAGACATTTCGGTGTGTCTATAAGAGAGCATCTTAAAACACTCATTTTAATTTGTCCTCAAAACAATAAAATTGTTTTCATGTATGATCCTGGGCTATTCATAGCACAAGCGATCTAGTAACTGCAATATGATGCCTTATTTTTTTTTCAAATATCTTTGTAAAATAAGATGCAGCTTAAGAAAAAGAACACAGGACCGAAGAAGGTAATCATAGAAAATGTCATAGAAAATGTGAAGGTAAAAGAAAATGTGGCAAAACTTTCTAGCGGTAGCTTGAACAACTAGAATCAGAATCGGTGATTCTGAGACGAGTGTTTGCATTTTCCCCTTCGTGTTACTATTTACACTTGAACGTAGTATATATATATATATATATATATATATATATATATATATATATATATATATATATATATATATATATATATATATATATAACAACAATACAGTTTCAAAAGGAATAGGCCTATGCTCCCCTCCACCCTGGCTACAAGCAGTCACAATCGACCAGGAGAAACCTGCTTCCAGAACCAACAAGAGAAACAATTAATTTCTCATGAATCTGGCCTAAGTAGTGCACCATCACCCGACTCCTGGGATCGATGCTGGAAGGGATTTCCACTCGTTATTTCATCCAGATGAACTGAGTAGACGTGACATCTAAGCGCATACTCATTAATTAGGTCAACAGAGACACAATGAGTTCAATGGCGTGTCCCAAGACAAGAAAGTTAGTCTTCACCCAGGAGGACAAGTGGCAGTAGCTACCACTTGAGCTGCTTAGATGTTTATTCCTTATAATGTGCTTTCCTGAAAGCACTGAGTCACACTTGGGTTTGAACTGAAGTTTGTAAGAAAGTAAAGATAAAGAAGCTTCATCATAGCGAGAGGGGATGAGATCAAGGGTAGTGAATGGGAAATAAGAGAGAGAGAGAGAGAGAGAGAGAGAGAGAGAGAGAGAGAGAGAGAGAGAGAGAGAGAGAGAGAGAAAATTATGCAATGGCTTAAATTAAAAAGAAAGTGGCAAACGGCAGCATGTGAGAGTGCTTGGTAGAGATACAACGTTTAATGTAAAAAAACAAAAACTGATAAAATAAAATATGCTCAAAATAATTAAAAAAAAAATAAAACTGTTTTCACTTTGACATAACCCTGTGTTCTAACTTAACATAAATAAAATCGTTATGCATCATTTACACAAGTACGTTATTAAACGTACTATTTATACTGAGCACTCCCGTGCATCTCAGTGCATTAGATAATAGAATACTATCAGCACAATGGGAAACCATATTGATTCTGGTATAAAAGGTAGCTTTTCAGAACGAATCTAATAATGCTTTATTAAGCCTAATATACTTTCACCTATTTTAAGCACTTGACAGCTACTTTTCAGCCTGGGTAATGTAGGACATTCTGCTAGTATACAGTATGTGTAAAATCACTGAAGCGTTGAGTGGATATGCAGAAAACAAATGAATAAAAAATTGGTGACTAACACATAACTACGATTCTCTTGGTAGCCAGGTTCATGGTCAGTCGTGTGTCTAGAATCTAGAATCTGCCACAGTCGTCTGCTGACAGAGAGAGTCTGTGGTTGTGTTTACAGTGTCTTCCTCTCGATTTTTGTCTGGAGAAGGGAGGGTCGCAGCCCTCGCTTAGACAATATGAAGACGACGCCCCATCTTGTTTTGATTTTTGGTACGTAATTGTGCATACTAATTCGAATTCCGGTATTTGCATAGGCCTACATAAACGAAATTAGTGGTCCGATATTTAACTCATTATTCATCGTTTTTTTCTGACTTTAAAAAGGCACGGTACGTGACGAATGTAATCTCACGCGCCAACTAATGATAAAAGTGCGTTCACATCGCAGTGCATGTACTTATAATCATGTCAAGTTTAGATTAGACTGGGCTATTTTCACGAGCGAACTAATGTCATTGTCCAGATATTTCATCGTTACCTCACACCCACATTAACACAGATTGCCTAATACACACACACACACACACACACACACACACACACACACACACACACATATATATATATATATATATATATATATATGTGTGTGTGTGTGTGTGTGTGTGTGTGTGTGTGTGTGTATGTGTGTGTGTGTGGAATTATCCCTCCAGGGAAAAAAGAACTTACCTTAGTTAGTCTGTGTATTCAGACATTATTTGAAGAAGTTACTGTAAACAAAGATGTCGGACTTGAATTTAAAACTGAATACAAGGTGCCAACTGAATTTAAAATCACGGTTCGTCTCGGGGTGTCTGAATAATCAGCTCGTTTGGCAACTTAGCTTAAAAGTCAGGAAATCCAAGAATTGGTGTAAATTATGCCCAAGTGTGTAAATGTGAGCAATGGTTGAGATGCAACAAGGGAGACACACACACACACACACACACACACACACACATATATATATATATATATATATATATATATATATATATATATATATATATATATATATATTTATATATATATTATATATATATATGTGTGTGTGTGTATACATATATGTATACTGTATATACTGTACACACACACACACACACACATATATATATATATATATATATATATATATATATATATATATATGCGAGTGTGTGTGTATAAATATACACACACATATATATACATACATATATTTTTGGGGGGCGGTTACTTAGTGATACTAGCCTGACCCCGACATGGTGTGAGTATTAACTCGGCAGATAACTATAAATAATAATTATTACAGTAACAAAAAAATGGGAGTGATAATATAAATAATCACAATTAGGTTTCGCTTTGATAGTGAATTTTCTCGTTCACTACCACGTATCAGTTTTGCCTGAATTGCTTTCGTCATGTTGTTCGACCTGGTTAATGGTTTTTACTCTTTCTTTCTTTCACCAACCTTCGGAATTCTCTCTCTTCTCCTCTTTTCCCCTAACGCTCATGATCATTTCCTTTTGCGTTGCTAAATCAGATAAGAATAATGGCAGAATATGACTACATGTTAATTCTGCTGACTCGTCGAAGCGTTACTATACTTCATCTCCTGTTTCACAGGTCCACTATCTATCATTGTGACGCCAGTTTCCGATGCCAAATCAGTCAATCAGTTATCTTAATTCAGTTGTCTTAATCTACAGGTGGGCTCTGCTCTGGCCTGCAGCCCGGACTGGAATACCTGTATCGTTACAGCGGCCGCGTTGCTACGGGAATCTCAGGTATCAGAAAACAGTTTTCCGCGGCGGGAATACAAGCTGACGTCACGGTGCAGGTGTTAGAGAGCTATACAGCTGTTTTCCAGGTGAAGAATCCAGGTCTTTTTTTTATTTTATTATAGAAACGCAGATAATGAGATTCTATAATCTTTAAAAGCTAATTTTGTGTATAATTATTATTATTATATTTGAGATAAATGCAATGCCTCGTATGCAAAGGAATTCTTCGCCATATTGATCACTTCGCCTCATCAGCCTTATCTTATTATTATTATTATTATTATTATTATTATTATTATTATTATTATTATTATTATTATTATTATTATTATTATTTGTGATAAATGTGTTAGCTCTTGTACAAGGTATCTTGCAGCTTAACCTGATTATTATTATTATTATTATTATTATTATTATTATTATTATTATTATTATTATTATTATTATTATTATTATTTGAGAAGATAAATGTATTAGATCCTGTACAAGGTATCTGTCAGCCTCACATGATTCTTCTTCTTCTTCTTCTTCTTCTTCTTCTTCTTCTTCTTCTTCTTCTTCTTCTTCTTCTTCTTCATCGTCGTCGTATTATTATTATTATTATTATTATTATTATTATTATTATTATTATTATTATTATTATTATTATTAAGAATGATGGCTGTATTATGCGAATTTATCTTATATAGTGTCTGAGCCTGAAAAGCGAATCATAAGGAAGATAGAAAAGACACTATATAAGATAAATTAGTATTTTACAGCCATCCTTTTTAATAAGACCTGTTTAAAAGAGGGTCTACTCCCTTCATATTATTATTATTATTATTATTATTATTATTATTATTATTATTATTATTATTATTATTATTATTAACAGAATGTTGCTCTGTTTCAGCTGAGTCACGTAGAGGTAGGCGACTTTCACAATGAGCTGCACTGTAACATGAGAGAGCCTCTGCCCATTGAATATCATCGTCTGGATTATGGAATCGAGTTGCTGGAAAAACCTTTCAAGGTTAAGATTGCAGAGGGCGAGGTGCGTTGAAGATTCTCTCTCTCTCTCTCTCTCTCTCTCTCTCTCTCTCTCTCTCTCTCTCTCTCTCTCTCTCTCTCTCTCGTTGTACGTTATTTGCTCATTTCGAAAAGTTCTTAATTTCATCGGATTTCTTTAATTTTCGAGTCACATTTGCCATTTAAATCAGTTTTACTTTCATTCTCATGCCTTTTTTTTTAAGTTTCTTTCTGTATGAATTTTTTTGTTCTTTGTTTTGCATTTCTTTTAAATGAAGTGATTCAGAGAAATTAATTGAAAGCAATGTTTGCTGATAACTCCTTTTAATCATGTATCTCTGATGGCTCCTGTGATATAGTATAAATTGTTTAAATCTCTCTGTCAATAGATTCGAAGGCTAGTTATCTTATCCCAGTAGTTCCTTTGACAAGTTATCCTTTTCCAGCAAGTCTAATTATTAGTCGTCAGAGAGAATGTAAACCCTTCATGTCGCTGAACAAATCAAGTTGTGCAAAAATTTCTAAACTATCAGAAATATTGTACTTCAAACATTGACTCCCATTGGCTAGCACTGTCTTGCGACTCTACTGCTCTAACAGATAAAGACGGGCGTTGTTTAGACAGAAAGACATAAAGACAGATTTCCAGAGGAAGACTTAACATGGTTTCATGTCCTTCCAGGTTCCCATCGTCATGGACTTCTTGGAAGTGCCCGAGGAACCAGCGTGGATCACAAACATTAGGAAGGCTGTTGTCAACGTCTTCAGAATAACTCCTTTTGGGGTAAGAGAGCTTGACTTTTCTATTTATTAGTTTTCCGTAAAAGAAAACTATTGTGCCGGCTTTGTCTGTCCGTCCGCACTCTATTTTGTCCGCACTTTTTTTCTGTCCGCCCTCAAATCATAAAAACTACTGAGGCTAGAGGGTGGCAAATTGTTATGTTGATCATCCACCCTCCAATCATCAAACATACCAAATTACAGCCCTCTAGCCTCAGTAGTTTTTATTTTATTTAAGGTTAAATTTAGGCATAATCGTGCTTCTGGCAACGGTATAGGATTGGCCACCACCGGCTCTTGATTAAAGTTTCATGGGCCGCGGCTCATACAGTATTAAACCGAGATCACCGAAAGATAGATCTATTTTCGGTGGCCTTGATTATATGCTGTAGCGGCTGTACAGAAAACTCGATTGCGCCGAAGACACTTTGGCGAATTTTTACTTGTTTGTTAGTTTGTTGTTTATCTAAGGTATTTTGTTCGCTGCACAGTAACCATTTCCATTCTCTTCTATTCCATTCCATTACTGGGCGATTAGCTATACTTAGACGTGTGTAACACGTTTTAAAGCAGTTAAATAATGACAAGAGATGAAGATGTTTCAAGGTAATGTCCTAAGGTGGTGGTCTCCGTTTAATTTCAGAAGATTAGTGCAGAATTTCTATGCAGTTTATTAGACTTTGCTTCTAAGAACTTATCTAATACTTACAGGGTTTAATGAAGAAAAAAATGCACCTAGAAAAAAAATTACCTCTCAATTAAGACATTTTCACCAAATCAGCAATTTATTAATATTTAATCAACAATAATCAATCATTAATCAACAATGTATTAGCAATTAACCTAAACTTAATCAGTCATTATTCAACAATTAATCACTAAAATAATCTTTCAGACAAACTATGACCTCCTTATGCAAAAGTTGGATGGCATTCCCCAACTCGACTTCAGTGCTTCAGACGAGACAATGGCGGGCAAATGTATCAGCTGGTAAGACATCTGCAACGCATCACTCTTTCTTCATATTCTTATATAAAGTGATTTAAAGACCACTTTACTGCCCTCTTTAAACATTGTCATGCGTAAATCCTAGGCATTATGTTCCAAAAAAAGTCACACTATCCAACATAAACGGTAAAATGAAGTATTAGAAAATAAAACTTGTTTTTCCTTGAATGTGTGTGGAGGAAATATCTTCCCCCAATTCATGGACATTCTTATAACAACTATTCACTGATATGTAGGTACAGCATAGTAAAAATGCCCAGGGAACAAGCTGCCTTCTATAACAGGGATCATGCTCTGGAAGGTGATGCTCAGAGGGAAGGCGCAGCAGCTGCTTCTGAAAGGTACAGTTCATTTACTAACAGTGAGGTCTGTTTCACAGACCAGTGAGTCTAACATCTTGGTGTAGTTCCAGATAGTTAAATTTTGTAATCTCATTTCATTTTAGTGGTGAATACGTGATGGCTACAAAAAGTTATGATTAAAAGAGATTAGTTCCAGTGCATTCTCTGTGGCTGAGCTGGTCAGTCATTAAATACAACCCTTGAAGTTTAGCCCTGATTGTAGTGACGCACTGGCCACTTTGGCAATCCACATACACATTACAACTTTAAAACGATAAATTGCCTATGGTATTACCTCAGGTCAACTGGAGCTAAAGGTCAGAAAGGAATTAAGGAGAGTAAGACTTCCAAAACGTCCAAAACATCTTCCAAGACTTCTAAGACCCCAGCGAGAGCAGTCAGCTCAGCTCCAGAAATAAACAGCACCCTCTGGATTGCCACCCGCACCGTCGACTTCGATGACTGCGACTATCTGGTGTCAATGAAGGTACCGCGTTGAATAAGTCACTTTCTTTCATTTTTATCATTATTTTTGTTAATACTGGTGTTGCATACATAAATGAAATCATTGGCTTAAAATTCATCATTTTCATTCCCACAGTAATAAAATGACTGTGATGACATTCTTATCTTGGTGAACCTGCCCCGTTCCGCCATTTCTGAGCAACGTCCAGTTTCCTTCTCTCCTTCCAGAGACTCGTCAACCCCTTGTTGGAGGACCTCATCAGCCGATCGTCCGTCGGAAGTTACGTCATCCGCGGTGGCGCCAGTGCCATGAGGATCGAGGAGGCCATCGTGGAAGGGACGATCGCCGTTTTCACGAGGACAGATCACGAGGATCATTACGATACCTTCACGAATCAGGTGAGAGACGTGGAGGATAAATTTATTTAAATTTATGATCAGGAATATGTGACTTTACATCCCTTTACATGCGTCGTATTTACCTCAGATTTCAAGTGCCTCCACATATTCTTCTCTCTTCATTGAACCCTTTCATGATTTTCATAATATGTACTTTTCAGTCATAATTTTCTCTTCAGGGTGAGATACCAGAAAGAAAGGTAAGAAGTGTGTTGGCCTAACGGTTGGAAAATCTGAACATTCTTTAAGGTAAACAGAAGTCAAGCAACTCAGTAATATATTTACTTAGTAGCGACAGTGTGAATGTTGCCAACATTTTTTTTTATTCATTTATTAGAGTTGACAAATGGTCAAAGTTCTTTTCCAAGTGGACAAACGGACAGAACTTAAGGTTTTGAAATGTAAGTGTCTCTAGCTGCTAGAAAAAGTTAGTGGGAGATGAGGCTTGGTCAAAATGGTTTCTGGGCAATAGAATAAAACATCAAATAATAATCACTAAAAACTAAGTAAACCATAAAACAAATTAATACTCTGTTTGAGTGTATGCCTTCGCGAAAGACATGTTACCTTCTCCGAATGAGGTATATATAAGGTTTCTCGATGAAATTTCCCGTTTGAAAAGCAGAGAATTTTTGGGAAACACGTTACTCGTTTATAAAAGAGGAAAAATTCATGATGGCACACTAGTACTCTCTTGGAAGGAGACTAATGTGACACATTGTTATTCAGTCTCTGAGTTTAATGAGACTCGTTCGTTTCAGTCTCATTTGGACTAATCTCTCAATGGGGACATTACTTTACTAATCAGGATCATTATCTATTAGATTATATAGAAAACGGCAAATGAATAACGAACTTTGTACCTGACACAGTACATATATTTGGGATTTTGAATGATCTCCCTCCCCACTCCCCGCGACGCAGTATGGCATACGACCCACAAAAATTGGTGATTTAATTTGTTTGTAATTTGAACTGATTAACGTAGTCCCCAAATGAACTCCTTACTCTGATTTCAGACTCTTCATCTCAAAGCAGTGCGAGAAATCAGCGAACAGTTAGCTATTGAATACGAGGCTCACCCCGTTTACGGCTGGCGATACGAAGCTGACCACTCCATCGATCACCGAGTAAGTTTTCGTGATATCTGTGATTAGGTTTAGTTACAAGGAATAAAAATAAATCTTTTGAACTCTTTTCGCCGTGTGGCAGAGCGTGAGGTTAAGGTGTAAACGATCCGGCACTAACTGAAAATTAAAATGACCCAGTTGTCTAACTCCTTCCTACTCACTTTAAATGTTTCTAATTTTCCTTAATTTTCTCATGCTCGTAGTGTATACAACTTTCTAATTGTCTCTCCATTTGGCCACACTAGGGCTTTAATTTTCCCTATGACGCTTACACTGTATGCCCCTTTACTTTCCTCTCTGGGCTTTCTTCTGCATCCAGCTTTCCCTTCTTCTCTCAAGCTTGTACAGTAATCGAGTATCCTTTCCTCTCCCATGTTTATACTGAATTACACTTTCCTTATCTCTCTTACTTCTAATGTTTGTATCCCTTTCACTCTTTTTTCCAAAATGCTTGCACTGAACTGACTGGACTCCTGTGTATAGGTTGACGGTGGTAGTAGCAGTTCAAGAGTAACAGCAGCTAATCATTGGAATTACAGGATAGGGCCAATAATACTGATTATCGCTGAATTTATTTATTAATTTATTTTTTCTTTCTTAATAAGTGGGATCTCGTCTTTATGTATTTTCCTTTACCTTCTCTTGCTTCTTCCTAATAAACACCATGATATTCTTTGGAAGCTCGAATTTCAAGTCAATGGCCCCCCTTGGTGGGGTTGTTCCATAGGAATAGGCTTCATTTTCTGAGTATAATAATAATAATAATCCAAATTTAACAAGGTTAGGTATGGCCTCGCCAGGTCGTGAACTGTTCATGCACTCCAGTAAGAGCATGGGGTTCCGATGCATCCAAATGACTAATTTTTGTAGCTCACATTTTTTCAAGTTCTTTAGGAGGTCTTCCTAAGGAATAGTGACGCTCTAATAGAATATTATTGTCTCGTGAGGTCATATTTTCGTTAGCCTTTCGGCATGTAGATCAACATAAACCTGAAACAACATTTCCTATAAATTCCTCATGTGCAAATTATATAGAAAACTGGTCATATAATTTTGCCTCTGACTGATAATTAGATTAAAATTTGTGACAAATGGCAAATAGGGCTGGAATTACAAGATGGCAGCCAAGGTGACCATCGAAAGTGCCTAAAGACATCTTAATTATTCCAACTATGCAAGTTAAAATAATTAATCTAGGCGAGTTGTGGCTCATTTTCTTGCTTAAATAATGTTCTTCTCTGGGCATCACATACTCCCTCTACGTGCTACTACAATTCTTAGTTAATTTGCAGGTCAAGAATTCATGGTCTGTCGGTAAAATTGGCGTCAGTAAGGGAAGAAGTGTAGATAATTAATGTGCATTGTTGCTATAAGCATGAAATTTGCCATTGCTTGTAAGAAGTATGAAATGACACTGCTTATAGACCAGTAATATGCAACGACAACGTGATTCGATATGAGATTAAGCAAAGATTGACCTAATTTTTTTTAATGTTTCCAGGGCGTAGAACCGGCATTTGAGCAAATCCTGACGGGCGTAGAACTAACTGGAAATATTGTTACAGAGATTAAGGTACGTGTAAATACCCATAATTATTAATCCTTCTGTGCTGTACATAAAGATAGAGCTTGCATTAATTTATAGACACCCCCTCATCTTTTTTAGAAATTTGTGGTCGCGGAAATAGAGAGAATAAAAAACTGGAACATCCGTGACTCGACAACCATCCAGAATTTAGCGCAAGAAATGAACCGCATCAAAGAAGCTCTGTCCCTCCTCACTTACGAACAACTGGAAGAAATCTACCAACAATTTTTACCTGACCCACAAAACAAAATGTAAGTTATGTCACGTTTCATATTCAGGTGATGAAAATCTGTCTTTCAGGTAAAAAGTTTTTTTGGAATTTCATATGTAATTCTCCCAGGTAAGTAAGTTTTGTTTTATGCCGCTCTATCCTTTGCCTTATGATGAACTGTCTATATGACAGCATAGATTTCATATTACACCTAGAGGGGAGTCAGTGACGTCAAATTGGAATTGCCTGAAATTATCATGTAATGTGTAATAGAAGATTTGTTGTGGCATATAAATCAAACCTGTTCACTTGTTCCAAAAGACAATACTTTGTTAAAGTAGATGTTTTCAGGGCAAGGTGTCCTTAGGTGGCTTACTCCAGCTGCACTCAGAGAAAATGTCCTGGGATTGGTAACGATCCGTGCTCTTGTTTTCTGCCTGCCTTTGCCTTAGACCCCATTGAAGATACTCCCTGAATTAGAGATTATAACAGACCCGTAATGCACCAGGTAGGAGCAAAAAAAGAGCTTAATGGCACCTAATTCCCCCTGGTGTTATTTCAGAGATATTCTTGGAGAGTTGCTGTTTGAAACGGGAACAGAGGCATCAGTAACGTACTTTATCAACCAAGTTCTTCGCGGGAGACCTGATCGTCAGAATAGAAGCGATATCCGCAAGTTCTTCGTCAGTCTGCCTTCAACTTTAAGAAGTCCTGCTTCTATTCCCAAACTTATGGTGAGGTTGTGACTTGAGACTGGTATTTACTATTGGAGTTTCAATTAAACTTTTTTAACTCACACACATATATTATCAGATGCTATTTCGTTATGGTTGAGTAATTACTTCATGGAACACAGTAGCTATAACTTGTTTATAAATGAGATTTCTCATGACAATACTGAATTTATTCAATGGCTTCACTCCCAATTATAACAACCCAGAAAAAACAACTCTTACTCCACCTACCTCAGCTCTTCGAATTAAGTTTCTTGTTTAGCGTGTTGCAGTTCTTTATTCAAGATGCTAACAGCAATATTCACGTCTCGTAAACAGGAAAACGTCATGGACCTACTGTGGTCACCAGGAGAAAGGAGAACGAAGGCCTTGGCCCTCATCGCATTCTCTCAGGCAGCCAAGAAACTCTGCTTCAGTTCGGAAAGAAGATCGGCCAGCTGGGATGACACTTGCGACCAAGAACGCATCTGTGATCCCAACCCAATCGTTGATACCTACATTCCTTACCTCCAGCAGGAACTCGATGTTAGGGCTGATTCCGATTTCTTTGTTGAAGTTTCTGTCAGTTGTTTGTATGTACACACATACACACGCGCTCACACAGATATATATATATATATATATATATATATATATATATATATATATATATATATATATATATATATACACACACAAATACGCGGATGGTTAGATTGATATATAAATATGTTCACAAATTTTAAGCCACAAGTATCTTTTAATATCCAGTTCACTATACCTCGGTAATAACTTACACCCAGGGAGAATTACAGTAATTAATGAATACCTCGTCACCAGCAGGATTCGAACCGTTGCCTGGTTTGAAAACAACGATAAACAATGACTTTGACCACCAAGCAATCAAGAGAGGCAAGCTATTACCGAGGTATAAGAATCGGATATGAAACGATGTTTGTGGCTTAATATCTGTGAATATGAAGTCTCTCACGTATGATTGACAAAAATTTATATTTATATAATACATTATTATTATTATTATTATTATTATTATTATTATTATTATTATTATTCAAATGAAACCTATTCACATGGAACAAGCTCACAGTGCCCATCTTTGACTTGAAAATCAAGCTTTCAAAGACTATGCAGTTCATTTGAAAGTTACAGAGGGTAGTAGGAAATACAGAAAGAAAGGGTCACTTATTCGAAAAGGAAAAGTAGATTACCAAATTAATAAATAAATTCATAAAAATGTAAGTCTATTCTATTACAGAATACAAGAAATGTTTAGGGTAGTTATGTATTGCATATTCGCTTGAACTTTTGAGGTTCCAGTTGCACAAAATCGGCAGATATGTGTCGAACTAAATTTTAGTCTATAACAAATATATGAGATTGATTTCTGGAACGCACTTCTCTGTCTTCTCAGAAAGAAGAATCGCAACACTGGCAACGGTTCGTGTATCTTTACGCCCTGAGTTTACTTGGAACACCCCACACCATCAACATCTTGAAGCCCTATATTCTGGGAACCAAAGTAGAATATACTTTTTTCAGAAAGGCTGCCATCTGGAGTTTAAGCAAAGCCAATATGCCAAGAACGGCCATAGGACAGGTAAGGTTGCTTATTTTTCTAACGTGTTTAGAATGGTTGTAGGATTATGGCTGTGCAATGGATCTAATATTGTTAATTCCGTAACTTTTATGCATTACGTCATAAAGACGTAATTCAAATATATTGATGCACTGCTCTTTTTTTATTAGTTACCTTAGAATCACTGATCATGAAACTATACTGCATACTACTGTATATTCATGGAGCCTTTAAGCGTCTATCACTGTATACTGAAAGCCTCCGAATACTTTGCAATTGCTGATCACAGAGCTTTATATTACATCCACAGAGATTTTAACCGGTTTCACCTGATTCTGAAACCCTCAAACACTTTATTATCTCAGATCATGGGCCTACTGATGCCAATCTTCGAGAACGTTGCTGAGCACCACGAAGTGAGGAGTGTGGCCTTCCTGGTTATGGCTACCTGGGAAACGAATGTCTCCTGGTGGAGCCGAATGGCGCTAGCCACTTGGCGGGATCCTTCGGAGAAAGTTGCGAATTTCATATCCACCACAATCAAGACCTCAGCCCAAATGAAGGATGGGGGAAAGTTGTAAGTATGAGGGACGGTACAAGCTGCTTTACCTTAGTACTATCCGAGAAATCGCGAATCTTTCTTTCTTTCATTGGTGAAGGCAGTTTAGGTCTAAGGGGTTTTAATTTGTTGTTGCAGTGGACGTTTCAGATTTCCTTCTATGAATGGAATTGAAATTTTCGTTTAACCTATGAAAAACTAAATATTATCAGGATTAAATTGTACCAGAAACAGCGGAATATTTTTTTGTTCAATGACCATAATATACAGACTAGCAAAGACAGAACTAACAGCCATCTCTGATTAGAATAAGAATGTATTTAATTGGTGTAGACTTATAAGCACATTCTCTCCCTCACACACACACACACACACTCACAAACAATACATATATATATACATATATATATATATATATATATATATATATATATATATATATATATATATATATATATATATATATATATATATGTATACACACACACATATATATGTGTGTGTATACACACACACATATATATGTGTGTGTATACACTATATATATATATATATATATATATATATATATATATATATATATATATGTTTGTGTGTGTGCAAATAAAAGTGATTATGTAATTATGAAACTAACGTCCTATTTTTATTCATTCCTCAGACAGGAAGTAGCATCCCAGGTGGAACATCTGATCAAACCACCTTCTCCAATATCTCTCAGTCTCTCCCTCAACCATTACCTCCTGGATTTCCAACATTCAAGCAAGGTAAAGAATTTTACCTAGTAGGGAATGGGTATGTAATTAACCTGCGTGGATTGCTTCTTAGTCAGTTGATTTATTTATTTTTAGAATACACCTATATTGTACAATTATATAGATGTGAAGAAGAAAGATTACCTTATATAATCATACGCTCTTTCTTTATTTTTCTGGAATTATTTTTTCTTATTAAATGATCTGTCAGCTTTGTTTTTCTAAGGAAGAATGTCTGATTTTTTGCTATAATATTGTACTGCAATGCTATAATGTTTTGTCAGAATGTCCTCTGTTAATTATTTTCAAGGCCTTTTCTTTTAACTTTTCTCATCAGATGAACATCGTATTTTATGACCACGATTTAACTCAAAATTGGACAAATGCTTACCTTTATCTTTATTCATGCAAAAGTCTCCTTTTCTTCATACTTTAGGAAGGTTATGCTTTTGTAAGTTTGTTTCTTTTCCTATCGTTCTTTTAGCAATTATTCAACTTTTTTTTTGTACTTGTTTACTCAGTTTGGACAAATGGTCACCTTCGGCTGGCTGGCTAGTTCGGACTTCGTGATTCCTAGCGATGTCTACTTCAACATCAAACAGCAAATGTTCCTTGGATTTGCCAACTCTATTCAGGTGAGGATAAGTTCAACAAGATTATTGGCTTTTAGGAATAAACGTGTAATTATTTATCCATTCCCCATGAAAGCGTATACTCGTATCGCTACGCAAAAAATTACACTTGTTTGTAATGGCATGTGTCTAATATGGTATGTTTAAATTAATGGATAAGGCATAGTTTATGCAGCTCAAGTTATCTCTGTGAAAAAGGTTGTGAATTGACTCACTAATTAAATCATTTGGTGAATTGACTTTATAAATATTCATGTGAACTGCACTTCCCAGAAGTGTTGCATTGTACTTCATAACTATTATCATACTTTTACATGCAACATTCAGCATTCAAATTTTTTCATGAGCACGATGTCTTTTCAAGTTGTTTCTGAAGTCTTTGTGTATTATTTGGGCGTATCTCACGGTTTTTACGCCTTTTTTTTCCTTCATTGATGATTATCATTCTGTAGTCTAGTTTCCAATAATGGGATCTCCAGTAACTGCTATACTTCGAGTGAAATCCAAGTTTCTAGTTTAACGCAGCAGTAATCATGATTATTCTGGTGCTGGTTGTCATGTTGCATTCACAATTAACAACAGTCTCTGGTGCACTACTAACAAAATCCTCAAGCTTTTCAAACAGCTTAAATTTTGTTATTAATTTTCAATTAAAAAGTATATAGCCTTGTTCATACTCTGTTGCTCCCAGAAAGGCCAATGGGAGACTAGTTTACTTTAGTTAAGACTTTGTCATAAGTCCTATGCAAGTTGTATCACCAAAAAAGAAAATACAGTTCTTAACAGGTCAAAAACATGATGGGTTGATTTGCTTCATGAATTCCAGTGTTTTATTTTTTTCCTTGTTTCAAGAATAATATCCGTCTCTTACTCCATTGAACAGTCTGATTCTCAAGGTCAAGTTCGAACTTGACTATGAGCTTAAGCCTGTCAACTTTTCAAGCTAAAGTTCAAACTCTACACTGAGCATAAGTCTATCAATTTCCTGTTCTAAATATCAAATGAGCTATGAGCTTAAGTCTGTCAACTTCTCAACCTCAAATTCAAACTCGACTTTGAGCACAGTCCTGTTAATTTACCAATCTCAAATTCAAACACTACTCTAAGAATTTCTCAAGTTTAAGCTAAACCTCAACGTTGACCATAAGCCTATAAATTTCCAATCTCAATTTCGAACACTGCTTTAAAATTCTCTTAAATTTAAGTTAAATTTCTGTGTTGACCAAAAACCTATCAATTTCCCAATCTCAATTGTTTTTAAGTTTAAGTTAAACCTCAATGTTGACCATAAGCCTGTCAGTTTCTCAATTTCAAATTCAAACATTACTTTAAGATTGTTCTCAAGTTTAAGTTAAATTTCTACGTTGACCATAAGCCTACCAAGATTCCAACTTCAAGTTCAAACATTACTTTAAGATTGTCATCAAGTTTAATTTAAACCTTTACGTTGACCATAAGCCTACCAATTTCTCAATTTCAAGTTCAAGCTGCACTTTGGAAAATAAAAAAAAAACGTGTCAGTGCCTCAAGCTCAAGTTTAAAAAAATTCTCAAGTCTTTTATTATTTTTCTCTTATTTTTTTTTTACCAAAGGGCAACTTGAAACTAACCGACCTAGAGTACTACCTGTTCGACACGGTGTTTTCGGCCTTCGTGGATTATCCGGACCTCATAGATCGCTCCGCCCTCGATGTTGTTAGGGGAATGTACGATGAGATTAAGGTAAGGAACACAAATGACTAAAGAAATATATAACTTTCTCTCTCTCTCTCTCTCTCTCTCTCTCTCTCTCTCTCTCTCTCTCTCTCTCTCTCTCTCTCTCTCTCTCTCTCTTCTTAAACCAGACTAAAAGATGAATGGCTTTTGTATAGAAATATACCTACAAAACACAATTTCTTGTCTCAGCATTAATGACATATATGCTTTTAAAACATCTATGCAGTATACATACACACACACACACACTTATATATATATATATATATATATATATATATATATATATATATATATATATATATATATATATATATATATATATGTGTGTGTGTGTGTGTGTAATATGTGTGTGTGTTTGTACATACATACATACACACACATATATATAATATGTATATATGTATATATATACATAAATATATATAATCTAAAACTACATATAATGATACCAGTTGACCCTAGAGAAAATGTACTTTAAAAATATCCTTACTTATCTCATCTCAAACCACATATAAAGTACACGATTTGTTTTTATTGATAAGTTTAACCTTGATATCTTTTTTTATTTCATTATAGACCTCACATGGAATTAAAGTATTTTTGAGATTTAGAGCAATTTCACCTCGATACAAAAATGTTAAGTTCACAATTTTTTACCAGAATATTATACCATTCTAGAAGAATTTTTTCCTATGACTGAATCACTTACATGGCGCAGAGTGCAAATGCCCCTACTGTTACTGCCAGAAGTTTTACCAAAACAAGGTCATCATCTTTTATCATTTTTCGAAAGATATTCTTACAAAAGGAAGTCTTATTAGTATTCTTTTATATTTCTGAAGGAAAACCTAGGCCTACAAATTCCGGCGAAGGAGGCAGTTAGAATTATCATGCTGACCGTTGATAACCTTCCATGGCTGCTCAATATAGAGGAAGGTAAGGATGTTTTTCCTCTTTACCTGACACTTGGAATTAGGTGGTTACCAATATTATTATGCTTCATTCGCTCGTTGCTTAGTAGATTTTAACCCTGATTCCAGTGAAGTTGAATGAATGACTGGGTTAGTGCGTCCCTGTAGTCCTGAGTCCTCGTCCGTCGCTGGTTCGACCCCACGGGACGGTGGACTTATTATCAACTAAAAAATTCCCCTTCGGTAACATATATGAAAATATATTATTTCCGAGGTAGAGCGAATTGGATATTAAAGGACGTTATATATATATATATATATATATATATATATATATATATATATATATATATATATATACATGTACATATATGTATATATATACATATATATACTGTATATATATATATATATATATATATATATATATATATATATATATATATATATATATATATATATATATATATATACATATATGCATGTAGTTATATATGATTCATTCATATCTATATAAAATATCATGAAATTTATATCAGGCTGTACCGCCCGAATTCAAATTCTCTCAAACAAATTCATGTCTTAGAATCTATGTCATACAAATCAAGCAGTCAGTCAGTCACTCCTGAATCCTAAACCGAATCTATTTCTTTCGATAATCACACAGCGAGGGAACCGATGCGTTCTGCAGTATCCGCGGTCGTTGATATGACTCTAATTCCTCCACAACTGAGGCCACAGTTTAACGTCATCGCCGAATCTGCTTTGGCGATACCGACAGATCTTGGGATTCCGTTTATTACCCAGGTGAGAATGATGTTAACTTCCCCCCACCCCCCGTCCCCTTAACACAGGGAAATTCAAAATGAAATTATTCGTTCATGTGAGTCAGTTGGTACTGCAATGTGACCATCTTCCTGAATTAGATGCCAGTTCGTTTGAATTTTTCTGGTGTATGGGGCCATAAAAATCGTGGCTTTTGTGTGTGCGTGTCTGTGTGTGTGTGTGTGTGATTCTATTTCTTCATTAAATGAAATTACCACCGAAAGTTGGCCCTTCTTTATCACCAATCTCCATGTCCATTAGATATACATTCAGTATTCAGCTACAGGAAAAATCAAAGAACGAAGTACCCACGCTTTTGTGTTATTTCCAACACATTTTCGAGGTACAATCTTCCTTGCTTTTATTTTTCCTGTAGCCTTAGCTGAATATATTGTCACACACCATTAAGTGACATATAAGCATACATTCAGTATATAATGTTCTCGATATGCATTCAGTGACAGATAAGCCTCACCTAATACATATTCACCTACCGTTGTATTCCAGCATTCCCTCCAGAGAGCATTCTGGATAAAGAGCGAATTCGTTCCAGCGGGAATCTCTCTGTTCAGCCACAAGACTGTATTAGAGTAAGTTTTTCCTCCGTTCCAACTCAGTACTTCATCATTTATAAACATAACTGTAATCATAGGTCCTTGGTCCACCAGAGTCAGGTGAATGTGCCTAGCAATGTAACTGATCTCATAAGTTCCAAATATTGTAAGTATTTAGAGGCTACAATGATTTAGAGAAGAACAGCTTCAGCTAAGTTGTTCTCCACGTACCACTGCAATGCCCAGGTAAATAATTTTTCAGTTGTAAAGGCCTTTATCCTCAAGCTGTCTAACTCTGCCATTTGTGGAGATTATTATTATTTTTAATACAAATATAAATACCTATGTGTGTTTGTTTGGACAATAATATTATTCTCGGTATCAACACCTAATTGGAATCTTGTGTGTTCGTTGAGATGGTGTCACACGTAGCACGAACAGGCGCGACCATGGTTTTTCTTGAACCACGGGCACGACTTTCCTCTTCCGATCAAGACTGGCAACTTTATGCCAGTCCTGGCGGCAAAAGATGTCAGACAACGATTTCTTATACTTTTGTACTTACCCCTGATGGATCAGTGTATTAGTGCTCTCACTAC
>NC_089759.1:18369156-18394156 GCF_040412425.1 Macrobrachium rosenbergii
CGTCCCTGAAGGATCTCTGGGAGAAGTTGAAACGGTAGTCTGCCTGAGTTCTCGTTGTCTCTTTATTTTTTGGGTCTCCTCCTCCTCGCCCTCCTTCTTATTATTCTTCTTCTACTTCTGTTACCTCCCATCCTCATCCTCCTCCTCTTCCTCTTCTTCCTCCTCCTTCTTAGTCTTCTTCTTCTACTTCTGTTGCGTCCCATCCTCCTCCTCCTCCTCCTCCTCCTCCTCCTCCTCCTCCTCCTCCTCCACTAGCGGATCCAGAAAAATTTCATGGGGGCCACCAATTTTTATATTATACATACATCTATATATATATAGTATATAAATATATATATATATATATATATATATATATATATATATATATATATATATATATATATATATATATATATATATATATATATATATATATATATATATATGTGTGTGTGTGTGTGTGTCTGTGTGTGTGTATTTGTATAACAGATTTATTATTTTTTTCCATTTCTATATTTCTCATTTATGTTATTATTATCTAAAAAATCTTCAATACTATTATTTTGTCATTATTTTTCATGGGGGACACGTGCCCAGGTCCCCAGGCCCCCGGGTCCGCTAGTGTCCTCTTCCTCCTCATTCTTAGTCTTCTTCTTCTTCTTCTACCTCTGTTCCCTCCTCCTCCTCCTCCTCCTCCTCCTCCTTCTTAGCATTCTTCTTCTACTTCTCTTGCCTCCCATCCTTCTCCTCCTCTTCCTCTTTCTCCTCCTTCTCCTCTTCTTCTTCCTTCTCTTCCTCCTCTTCTTCTTCCTTCTCTTTCTCCTCCTCCTACTTCTATTATATTTTCTTGTGTAAAAGCAGTTGTTGCAGGTGTTGATATTTTGTGAAAAGTTGGCATTATTATTATTATTATTATTATTATTATTATTATTATTATTATTATTATTATTATTATTATTATTACAAAACGCTGTTACAAGTGCTTAATAATAATAATAATAATAATAATAATAATAATAATAATAATAATAATAATAATAATAATGTCCTTTTTTATAGCATTCAGTCTACATATACTTTTCTCTATTCGTCTTACAATCTTCTTTTCATCAGCATGTAGCTGGTGTATCAAGTTAACTAAGAACATAAACATTTTTCCTGTTGTCGAAATTTTATTACCTTTGACGTTTCGACTCGCGGTCTGGCGGTCATTTACAAAGAGTGAATAAACTGACATGCAAGTTATATGTGGGGGTTGGGTGCACAGTTGACAAACCCTATTATTATTATTATTATTATTATTATTATTATTATTATTATTATTATTATTATTATTCCACAGACTTGCCTGAACATCCAAATGACCAAGCCTCGCTTCCTGCCCTTCGCAAATTATAGCGACATCCTCGAGGCGGATTTCCGGTCCTCACTGAAGGTCTCCCTTGAAGGGGGCCTTCTGTGCGACGTTCCTGCAGGTTTGGAGGTTCAGGTGGGTCACCGAAACTGAGAATTCGACGGTGTTTGATCCGCGTAAGGTTTAATGTTTAATTTCTTTGAAGAGAAATTCGTTTCAAGCATACAGGGAAATTGTGATGAGGTGCCTAATTTCATTTTTTTTGCTACAACTAGTGAGATAGACAAAGATAGATACGCAGATGAATGAGTGCGGGTGAGAGAAATTGAGAGGCATAAGGTGACATCGCTGACTTCAAATGGATCTTTCCATTATTTTCGTCTTTTTTTTTCTAATCATCAACTTCATCCTGCTCAGGGTACGCTCGAGGTGACCCCACAGCAACTGAACCAGGTTAGAAAGCTGCTAGCCGATGACTGTGGTCCCTGGCCTACCCATCTGCCCATTGATGTTATAACATCGCCTCTCTACGACCACATCAACATCAAAGCTCATTGGATGGAGGTAAGTGATAAGTGAAGCGCGCGCGCGAGAGAGAGAGAGAGAGAGAGAGAGAGAGAGAGAGAGAGAGAGAGAGAGAGAGAGAGAAAACAAACGGGAAGTTATTAAGAGCTCAACCAGGAGAAAGGGAAGCAATGAAAATCGCTGAAAGATTTACTCATCTACAGCGTGCATTTGCTCGAAGCACTGTTACATTTTAGTCAGATTGATTGATTGATTTATGGCTACTAAAACTGGCGTCGTAACATCTAGGTTAATGACGCCGACGCTTACGTTAGCAGTTATGACAAATGAAACCTTGGAATGAACAAGATGGTCAATACTTGCATGAAAAAACAAACAATATTCAAGGAATGTGGTATATGAAATCGACAGATTCATCACAAGATTACCCAACATTAGATTCAATAATACTCTACTATCTTGATTTTTTTGTCCGTCTGTGAAAACGTTTCGTAAAATTCTCTCCGTTGTCATGTAAAACGAAAATCTAAATCGGTGGAATATCAAAGCATGTATTTGCCTGGTAATCGCTCTGGTAATTTTCTTATTCGTACTGTTTCTCACGACAGGAATTCCCTTTGGAGATGAAGAATCTATCTTACTTTGCATACGACCTGATCAGAGGCGCAATGTTCCCTAACATCCAGTACGACTACACGGCAGTCAACGCAGACAACCAGGTTGAGATTGATTATGCTAAGTAAGTGCTCTTGTTTTTTTGAGTTGAACAGGCATTTCGTGGGTTTCAGTAAACACTGCTAATATATATTTTTTATTTGCTATGAAAAATTCTTTTCGTTATAACTTTTTTTTTATTAAATTTCTTTAATCGACTCCCTAAAGATTTTTATCTTGACGGGAAAATTGTTTTTAACAAAGTTTATTTATTTCAAATGATTTTTATGGGATTTTTAATGCTCCTAGCAGGTACCTTCAAATTGTCTTGCAAACTAGATCATTTTTACATCTAAACGATGCCATGGTTGATTTGGAACAGTGAAGAGAAGCTGCAGAGACTGATGAAAGAATTTGAAAGGTTTAAGCGGAAAAGATAAAGTGCATGTTTGCAGTAGTGAATGAAAGCGAGGAAAATAGACCCCATAAATGAAAGTATATATTTGCAAAATATATTGTTCTCCTGAAACAGATGTTAGATATGAATGTATGTGCATATATATATATATATATATATATATATATATATATATATATATATATATATATATATATATATATATATATATATATATATATATAATTTCCTTTTGAACAAAATTATTTATCTTAGATCTGTTTCAGCTTGAGATCTTACGTGATGCAATGACAGAACGTCAAGTGTTTTTCCTTCAGTATCCCACATAACGAGAAAACAGAAACAAATATTTTTTTCGTGATAATGCGCATCAAAATCTGTAATTCGGATACAATTTCTTGCTAATAGTAAGAACCGTCCGTCTGTTTATCAAAGACTTTCAAGGTCTCGATGGGGAAATGTCTCTTCGCAGATAAACGTGAAACTTTGCAGAGGAACATTAAATAGACATCTTTCTTTTAACAACAGATGTCTCGAGACTCAGAAGTGGACCATCCACTTCTCGAAGCCTCGAGAGGTCTCGGTAATCACCAACGCCAGGGCGCCACCTATCCTGGAACTCATCGCTTCACCAGCTCAAGCTGCAGATACCATCGTTTATAATTTCCTCAATGGTCGACAACAACAAGCTTGTGTCGTTGCAAGAGACAAGGTAAAGGAAAGTTCATTCCCACAGATCTTCGTCTGCATATTCCAGTAACTTGGGGTTTCTGATTTTGATAAGTAGGCCTAGTAAGTATTACTCGTGGCATTGTGTAATATGTATTTCTAGAACAGAGTCCATCTTTCGCCTAAAAGGACAATGTTCTTTGTTTTTGTTGGATTTGGATTCCGAGGAAATGTTGCAGTTCTGTTATCTAAAACCAAACTTACAAATATTACCCTTTCCAGATTCGTACATTCGATGGTGTGGAAATTCCGTTTCAACCAGACGGATGCTGGCATGTTTTAGCTATAGATCCATTAACCATGGAATCAACTGTTTTCAAACCATACAAAAGATTCTCTGCCAACGTAGAAGTACGCCTTCATGATGGTCAGTGGGAAGTTCGTGTGCTGGTTCCAAGTGATGGTTACATGCTGGAGATAACCAAGGATTCTCTTAAAGTAAGTCAAAGGTAGGGTGACATTCAGGTGATGGGTAAGGATTGTCTTAGAGTAAGCCTTAGACATGATGAAAAGTCCAAAGATCGTTCAAAGTAAATGAGACGACCGGTAGCTGGAGATGACTAAAGAATCTCTCAGAGCAAGTTCCACAGGTAGATACTGGAGAGGACTAATTGTTATCTTCAGTGTTAGTCCTAGAGATCCTATACTTGTTACACTTGACCAAAATTTTAAAAGTCAAATCCTGCAGTGTTACATGCTGTAGATGACTAAGGTGATCTCAGAGTAAGTACTAGAAAGAGTTACCTGATGCAGACTGCAGATTTTCTTATAATATGCCAGAGATCGATGAGGATTTTTCCCAAAATTTGGGCAGAGAATAGTACATGAATGTTAAATACACCTTACATCACCTTTCTAGTGCAAATGCTCTCTTCTGGAAGTGTTTATGGCTACTAATATTCCTTTACTTTCCTTCCTATGGTAGGACAAATCTCCCACTATAGCTGAAGCAGGAGTCCCTTACCATCTACACTAAGTATTTGCCTTTACTTCATTTATTTTGACTCTTATGCAAAGAGAGAACTTTTTGTAAGCATAATATTAACAGTAGTTATTCCAGTCCAAAAGAATTTTCGTGCTACTAGCAACAGCACAAACATTCCTATCAGATATTTCATGGTTACGTGTTTTGCTCACAGCTACTTAATAAACTCTTTGTATGGATGTCTGAAGGAGTTTTGATGTTTATCTTTTAGTCTCAAGATTTCGTAATAGTACAAAGGAGGATCTGCAATGATTTGTAAGGCAAACTTGAAATTTTCATAATTTTCAACTACTAGAACATACTAATGATTCTCTCTCTCTCTCTCTCTCTCTCTCTCTCTCTCTCTCTCTCTCTCTCTCTCTCTCTCTCTCTCTCTCACCCCAGGTAAATGGTGAAGACTACAGTAAAAAGGACCCCAGATTCGACATCAACTTTGTCCATGACGGCGCAGTTTTAACAATATATTTTATAACCGGAACATTCTTGAAGATCACAGACGAGGCTGTCTATTTCTTGGTGGGTCAATGTATTCACTTATCATTCGTTGATATTTCACGGTAATTCACTGATATTCCTGTATTTATTCAGTTTCTGACAACTACTCAAATGTTGAATAAAACAGTAGAAAAATGATAGGCTCACAAACCATATTGATTATTTTTCGCCAGACTTCTGGCTTCATGCGATGGCCATCACTCCTCATCTCCTGCAGTGAAAAACGTAATCAAATGTTAACTTCATTTCCAAAAGGAGGACTCTGTCTTCAAAAACGATGTGATTGGTTTATGTGGGGACTTCAACGGCGACAAGACAGGCGAGATGCGCGGCCCCAAAGGTTGCCTCTACACAGACCCAGAACTGTTCACTGCTTCCTGGAAAACCCCAGGCGAAGGCTGTCGCGGTTTCGCCTTACTTGCTAAGAAGAAAAAAGTCCAGGCTTATCAAGAGGATTGCCCTCGCCTTTCCCACATTCCAACTGGAGTGTCATACCCTCAGTGTGAGTAGCAGTGTCTGAAATAAGGCCTCTCTGCTGGAGAGGAGTAACACTGGTGTATAGTATCAAAATGGAATTCTAGTGAAAAAGTAACAATAACTACTATAACAATAGCTCTAGGCAAAAAGTAGTCATAGCTTCTGTAGGCAAATGGGATTAATTCTCTCTCTCTCTCTCTCTCTCTCTCTCTCTCTCTCTCTCTCTCTCTCTCTCTGTGTGTGTGTGTGTGTGTGTGTGTGTGTGTGTGTGTGTGTGTGTGTGTGTGGCTCAGACTATTGTCCTTATTCTCACAACGGTTACTACAGTGTTATACAGTATTGGTGGAGAAATCTTTGACGCACGTAGCTGAAGGCACTGTAGCTGTGATGATACTTAGCATTATAATCTGTATGGTTCCCTCCACTGAACAACACACTGCCATCCAGCAGTTAGTGATGATGATGGTGGTGCCATCACCACCATCATCATCACCACTAGCTTTCTTGTCCATTGCTTGGACCATCTACATAAGCCTCCAAATCCTCCTGAGACAAAGGATTATCTAAATCATCCTTATAGCCTTCACCTAAGATTTAGTGAATGAGAACACTATAACCTGTGCAGCCTAGAAACAAAGATAGAACTTTTAGCAAAATGTTTGAAAAGAAATAAGAAGCAAAGCAGCAAATGAACAAGAGTAGGACAGACCTATTCTCACCATTATGTAACCAGTTGTAAGATCGTGTCATAAACATAAGAAAAAACTCTAGGTATGTTCAATGTCATTCCTTTAGACAATTTATCAAGAAAACACTTGAAGATATACCTCAGACTTTTCATCCACATGAAGTAGTTCCCCGTAAGGGAGTAGCACCGTCAGCTCACCTCTCGTGGTGCACTGAAGGCATGATGAAAAGGTGTTTGCAACATCCTGTTGCCCCCTAGCTGAGCCCACTGTTTAGCCTTTTACTTTACCTATAATATTCCTGCCTCCTTTCTTCGGTCTTGCTGTCCAACACCTCTAAATGTTACTTCTTAGTGCAACTGTGGGGTATTCTCGCAGTTCCACCTCTTAAGCGTTGTATTCATTTTCCATCATTTTCTGAATCTCTTTTATCTTGCCGTCCAACCACTCCAACTCCCTCTTTTTACTGTCTGAAGAGTTGGAAGTGCAGAGAATATTAAGTGATCTTTTAGTTTTGTTTCACAGTAACCGAGAAGAACTGCATAATCTGGGCCTACGACGTGATGGTAGACGGATCCCGACGGTGCCAAGCCCTGACTCCAACGATGCGATGCCAGGTCGGGTGTTCTCCCGTCCGCCTGAGGAAAACTATGGTAAGCATAATGACCTAGAGTCCTTCTTCGCACTCAAGAAAACATACGAAAATTAACATCTGGTTAATTTGATAGCTAGCCAGTCAAAACACTGCTGTAAACTGTTAATTTGTAGTTTACAAAAGGAATTGATTTACCTGAAACTGGAATTAAACGCTGCAATGGACATCGGATCCAAATTACACAACTTGCAAAAAACTATTACATTTTTATTTAAAAAAAGATAGTGAAAATTAAAGAAGATTTAGGCCTATAAAGGTGAAAGATGAATCAGATGTAGGTGAGGAAATTAATAAATAAGCAAATGTTATTAATGTGAATAATTTGTTTTTTAATAGTAACTTCGCAATGAAAATGGTTGAATTAGAAAATAGTAACTACGTCTAGTCTTAAAAGACGAGGAAAATATTTTTTCACTTACATTTATTAAAAATTACTTGAAACTTTATAACAGTCAAGGAAGTCTTTACAAGGAGAATCTAACCAAGTATTATTTTCGAATAATGTATTTGCTGTCCTGGACACTTGATGAGGCAAGTTTTAAATTCTATACCGATAAGAATGTCAAGCAATTCGGTGTTCCCTTTCAACTGAAACACGAAGCTCAGTATTTGACAAATTGGATGAATATCTCCCCTACCGCAGGCCTCCCTTCAAAGGACTTGCATGAAAATGGCTAGAAAAACTATGGCTATTGTTATAAATGCAATATAAAACAAGTGACTAACGTTTCAGTTTTTCTTGTGATGTAAAAGAATCCCAAGAATTGAGGACTATCTGTTAAGCCTTGCAATTGTTGATCGTGTGAAGAGTGTACTGCTGCTAGTGACAGCATTTGGTGAACACTGCGAGTTGAGAAAGAAGTTTTGATATCTTACCTATCATCTCATCTTTGCAGTTAAGTCTTGTCTCCTTCTTGAATGATCTGTTATAGCTATAACCTAACCTACTGGACTTCTTTCATAAACAACTAAGTCTTTTACCCTCTTTACCAACATTTTTTTTCCATCTGAATCCCCTTTCGAAAATATAAATATAACATATTTTTCAAAGCCTGTTTTATGGCTTACCTTGGCATTAGCTCCCTTAACACGAATTGGACTTGTTCAGACAGTGTTTGTCCTGCAACAAATGGACTTTGATAGCCTTTTAAACCACTCGTCCTAAATTATTGCTTGACATTACGACCTGCTTGCTTTAGCAGCAACCTGCTCATCATTTTGTGATAATTGAACTCTTGTAGTAGGATTAAAAGCAGAACCTTCAACAACAGCTATAATGAAGAGTAACATTTTATTCGTGCGCTTTTGGTCAGAACTAGAGTTGTGCTCCACAACCTCTTTCACCATCAAGTACCATCACCACATCCACAGCTACTCTGGGCATCGTACTATCTGGAACTTAGCACCAATTTCTAAGCCAACTGTCAGTCGTTTTCTATCAGTAATAAAATGACAAAATTTTGTGACGTATTCTATGCCAGTATCTTTAGTTGTTACCACAAAATTAGGCTGGTGAATTCCAGCTTATTTACTGTGCCTTCTCTTCCAGATCGAGTATGACTGTCAGGAAACGGGAGAAGAGCCTACCAGACGATCCCCCAAGTGTTACCTGAGGAAATTTGCACATAGCTTCCCGGGGTACTGTGTTACTTTGTGATGAAATATGAGACATTTTTTACTCTGGTGAGTTTCACATTTTGGCCGATATTGAAGTAGCTACTTAGCAGTCATAAACTCAGACCATTCTTAATGGCTTTTCTTATTTTGTACAGTCATGCTTGTAGAGGTTAGGCCCTGATCCCTCGCTGTTCTCTAAGTTATCACAAAATTTGCACATTTCTGAGAAAAAAAAAAAATTCAAGCCCTAGTAGAAGACTATTAGTTGTAGTAAATGAAATACTATATTGATAAATGAAATTTAACGGATTAAAGAGTGCAAATAATGAAACTCTCTTGTTTGTTTACGCTAGCAGAACCATTTTTTTCTAAACTATCAGGGCCAGGCTACCTTGAGAATCAAAGTTTTAAAATATTTTCCGGAAACTGTCTATGGCAGTTATCCATAATCACAAGTTTTCCTGGGGTCTTTTACCATGGTTAACTTGAGTTGTTGCCTTTGACCGACGAATGTTTGGTTAAATGGTAAACACTGCTGTTGTTGTAGCTTGTAAGTCAAGCCACATCATATGCTACCAGAAAAACTTTTCACTCTTCGCACCAGTTTCTTAATTTCTCTGAAACTTGCAAGGTATCATAAATCTGGTTCGAGCAGCAATGAAAAGCCAGCAATAGACCCACGGGAATTAGAGGGTTATACAGTTTCACCATATGCTAAAAACAGCAGTTAATCTAATTGTCATCCACTCTCATTGAGCCATTTTATTCCATTAATTCTTTCATAGGTAGCTTCTAAAATGGATTAACCTTTCCATGCCTCACTGCACCTGGACTATGCTTGCACATTGTTATTACAATTGGAGGCAATAGTTCTTGTTGATTTATACTCCGACAAATCATTACAGTTTCACCCTTGGCAAACTATCATTCCTGGTTGCTTCTAGGACGGCAAATCGTTATTACCTATGGAGTCAGTAGTTCCTGTGGTTGTCATATTTCTATGCCAAAAATTAGTTATTACCATTTGGAGATTCTCATAACTAGTTGATTTAAGTTGGCAAGATATTATTGCATTGAGCGACTTTGATTACTGCCTGTTCTATCCCGACATTATATTAATACTCATTACTTGTTTGTTTCTAAGCCAGTAAGTTGTTATTACCTCTTGGAGACTTTCATTACTGGTTGTTATAAACCTGCTAATCAATTTTTTCCTTTTGTCCTCTCATTGGCTATTTTTAAGTCAGAAATCTATTATTACCTTTGGAGGGCCAAATCAATTATTTTTTCTAAACCTGGAAATCGTTGTTACCTTTTGAAGATTCTCATTACTGGTTGTTCTACGCCTGCAAATTTTTATAAACTTTTGTATTACTCGTTATTTGTTGCTTTTAAAGTGGAAAATCGAAATTACATTTGGCAACTGTTATTGATGGAGTTTTACAAATCGTTTTCACATTCTGAGATTCTGATTACTGGGTTTTTAGGTAAATCGTTATCACTTTGGGGATTCTCATTGCTGGGTTCTTACAAGCAGGCAAATCGTTATTACCTTTGGGGATTCTGATCACTGGGTTTTTACAAGCAGGCAAATCGTTATTACCTTTGGGAATTCTGATTGCTGGGGTTTTACAAGCAGGCAGATCGTTATTACCTTTAGAGATTCTGATTACTGTGTTTTCACTAGCAGGCAAGTCGTTATCACCTTTAGGGATTCTCATTACAGGGCTTTTGCTAGCAGGCAAATCATTATCACTTTGGGGATTCTCATTACTGGGTTTTTACAAGCAGGCAAATCATTATTACCTTTAGAGATTCTGATTACTGGATTTTTGCTAGCAGGCAAATCGTTATCACTTTGAGGATTCTGATTACTGGGTTTTTACAAGCAGGCAAATCGTTATTACCTTTGGGGATTCTGATTACTGGGGTTTTACAAGCAGGCAAATCGTTGTTACCTTTGTGGATTCTGATTACTGGGGTTTTAGAAGCAAGCAAATCGTTCTTGCCTTTGGAGATTCTGGTTACTGGGCTTTTACAAAAACAAATCACTATTACCTTTGAAGATTCTGATTACTGGGTTTTTGCTAGCGGGCAAATCGTTATCACTTTGGGGATTCTCATTACTGGGATTTTACAATCAGGCAAATAGTGATTACCTTTCGAGATTCTGATTACTGGGGTTTTATTAGCAGGCAAATCATTATTACCTTTGGGGATTCTGATTACTGGGGTTTTATAAGCAGGCAAGTCGTCGTTACCTTTGGGGATTCTGATTACTGGGTTTTTACAAGCAGGAAAATCGTTATTACCTTTGCAGATTCTGATTACTGGATTTTTGCTAGCATGCAAGCAGGCGAATCGTTGTTACCTTTAGAGATTCTGATTACTGGGTTTTTGTTAGCAGGCAAATCGTTATCACTTTGGGGATTCTCATTACTGGGTTTTTACAAGCAGGTAAATTGTTATTACCTTTCGAGATTTTGATTACTGGTTTTTGCTAGCAGGCAATTCGTTATCACCTTTGGGGATTCTGATTACTGGGTTTTTAAAGGCATGCAAATCATTACCACCTTTGGGAATTCTCAATACTGGGTTTTTACAAGCAGGCAAATCATTATTACCTTTGGAGATTCTGATTACTGGGTTTTTGCTAGCAGGTGAATCGTTATCACCTTTGGGGATTCTCATTTCTGGGTTTTTACAAGCAGAAAAATCGTTATATATTACCTTTGGGGGTTCTCATTACTGTGTTTTTACGAGCAGGCGAATCGTTATTACCTTTGGAGATTCTCATTAGTGGGTTTTTGCAAGCAGGCAAATCGTGATTACCTTTGGAGATTCTGATTACTGGGTTTTTACAAATCGTTATCACCTGAGATTCTGATTACTGGGTTTTTGGTAGCAGGCACATCGTTATTTCTTTGGGGATTCTCATTACTGGGTTTTTGCTAACAGGCAAATCGTTATTATTTGGAGATTCTGATTACTGGGTTTTTGCAAGCAGGCAAATCGCCATTACCTTTGGAGATTCTGATTACTAGTTGTTCCCTAGCATGAAAATTGTTATTGCCTTAAGGAGGGAAATCGGCAGCGGCTTTGAGTCATTCGTTCTGACTCTTTCCTAGCATGAAAATTGTCATTGTCTTTGATCATCATTATCTTTGAAGAAAATCAGTGCCGGAGGCTCCTAGACCTGCGTGAGTTATGATTGAAAAGTTTTTAACTTTTGTACAATAAGATTTACTCTACAGTATATGCTACCTGCGCCTGACTGTGACCCATTTTCATCCACAGTAGACTCCTTCGGTTTGTTACAAGAGTCCGTAAACTATGCAAGTTTCTTTTCACATTACTGGTGCATTTATTAGCTCCTTGCCTAATCCTTATGGATTATCAAAGCTTTTTATTAGAGCATTAAGCAATGATGCTTACACAGAAATGAAGGCTTGATGCGAGCTTCAATGAAGCTGCACGTTAGGGTCTTATTAATCAGAGGAAACAAATGTTGGACCAAATAAGTTTGAAATCATTTATTGTTACAGATTCGAAAGTACACAGTTTCTCTTTGTTCAACAAAGCTCCTAGACTTAGCATCTAAACCAATACAAAAATTACAAATGTTTTAAAACGTTCATCGGATAAAACGCGGTTTCTCATCATAATGATTATATATCAATCATGTTTTCATCGTAATTTTGTTTACCTCTTAGATATCTTTCAGGTAATTAGAATAATATTTAAATTAATCTTTCGAGAATTTTAATTTCGTCATGTTTGGCGGCTTAATCATTTTGCCTAATCGAACTGTTGTTTACATTAAAATCACGTTCGCATTTTATCAAACAGGTGTACATAATTGCCTACCATTGCAGTCGTAATTTGAATTTTTAAAACTGGTCTTTGAGAAGCATTGATAAGCTTGTCTATCTGCAAAGCACATGCCCTTTTTGTTTTTTGTTTTTGTTTATTTGCGTTATGTCAAGTCTCACATCTAAAAAGTGCAGAAGTCTTCCGGTCTGAAAGGCATTTTACTTTTCTTTTCCCAAACATCTTGTTGCCCATCTCCACAAAACAATACAACCATTATTTTTTTTATCATTTTGATATACATTTGATACACATGTTCCTATTATTGCATTAAAAGAGTCTTTTTCTCAATTCTGGTGGAAGAGTTAAAGAAGTTTGGCAAATGAAAGAGAACAGGAGAAAACTGAATTTTTTCAGACCATAATTCGTGTATTACACTAAGAGCACAAAACGTTGACAAGATAGGTTTGCACCGTATCATTTATCACTATTACAGTTGAAAGACAGAATCAACTGAATTGTAACACTGATATAGTAGAAGGAAAGATTCATATAAAAACACAAATGGAAAGACCAAACTTTACTTTCAAATACTTAATTAAAAGGCCAACTCCGTCATCGTAAGAAAACCCTGTCAGCAAACTGAAACCGTCTTTGGTTTTGTAAACGATAACTGGGCTACAAAAAATATATGAAAAAAAAGCTTATGATATCAAGAGCTCCTTATGAATCGTTCTTTTATTTTCGCTCCGAATATCTCCTATTTAAGGCAACTGACCAAGTCTGACTTGAGGCTATATACATAAGCCAAAGCTTCTTCCAGTAAACTACTGTAGTTTTTACCTTCACCTGTTTTGCTCTTAATTAATGCTTTCCATTCTAACTTTTTCGCTACCCGCCGTATTTCCTGAATTTCTTATTGATCTCCTTTTCTGTCGTCTCTCATGAACTTTATCGTTTTACTTTTTCTTAGGATGTATTAGCAGGGAAAATAAATCCAGACTTGGCACTGAATTCCTCATCAAATGTCTACGAGATTCCTCCTCCTCCATCACCTCCTCCTCCCCCTCCTCCATCACACCCTCCTCCTCCTCCTCCTCCTCCTCCATCACATCCTCCTCCTCCTCCTCCTCCTCCTCCTCCTCCTCCGTCCCATCCTCCTCCTCCTCCTCCTCCGTCCCACCCTCCTCCTCCACCTCCGTCACATCCTCCTCCACCAAAATATCCCCCTCCTCCTTCTCCCCAACCTCCTCCTCCTCCTCCTCCGTCCCATCCTCCTCCTCCTCCATAATATCCCCATCCTCCGTCTACCCAAACTCCCCCTCCTCCCCCTCCTCCTCCTCCTCCTCCTCCTCCTCCCTCTCCTCCTCTCCCCGAAATTTTCTTAGTATTCCTGATGTGGCGTAACTGAAAAGCAAAATTTTTGTTGAATTTAAAGATAATCATGAAAAGAATTGCAGCATCATATTATGGAATGGATAAGAGTTACTGAACTCCAATATGGTAAAAAACACTGATACAGATCGAGCAGTTGCCTGTGTCACTGATGAATCATCTGAATCATGGCATAAAAAGTTACTGAACCATAGATGTCATGATAGAAAGAGTTACTAAATCATAAGTATCGTGGTACAAAGAGCTACAGAATAACAAATATCAAGGGAGGAAGTTTTGCTGAATCTAAAGCACCATGGTAGAAAGAGTTAAGGAATCGAAGGTATCATGGTATTATGTTACTGAATCGAAAGTATTTATGGTAGAAAGAGTTACTGAATCGAAAGTATTTATGGTGGAAAGAGTTACTGAATCGAAAGTATCATGGTAGAAAGTTACTGTATCGAAATATTTATGGTAGAAAGAGTTACTGAATCGAAAATGTGATGATAGAAAGAGTTACTGAATAGAAAGTATTTATGGTAGAAAGAGTTACTGAATCGAGAGTATCATGGTAGAAAGTTACTGTATCGAAAATATTTATGGTAGAAAGAGTTACTGAATCGAAAGTATCATGGTAGAGAGTTACTGAATCGAAAGTATTTATGGTAGAAAGAGCTACTGAATCGAAAGTATCATGGTAGGAAGTGTTGCTGAATTGAAAGTATCATGGTAAAAGGAGTTACTGACTCATGTGAAACAGTAGAAAGAGTAATTGAATTATAAGTATCAAGGTAAGAAGATTCACTGAATCAGAAGTACCATGGTAAAACGAGTTAGGGAATCAAAGGTATCATGGTAGAAAGAATTACTGAATCGTGTGTCATTGTAGAAAGTTACTGAATTACAAATAACAAGGGAGGACGATTTACTGAACCTAAAGGACAATGGTAGAAAGAGTTACTGAATTGAAAGTATCAAGGTAAAAAGGGTCACTGACTCGAAAGTATCATGGTAGAGAGAGCGAGTGAGTCAAGGTACTCAGTGTAGAAAGAGTTACTGAATCGTATTTACCATGGTAGAAAGAGTTACTGAATCATAAGTATCATGGTAGCCAGTGTTACTGATTTGCAAGTATCATGGTAGAAAGGATTACTGAATCGAAAGTATCATGGTACCATGGTAGAAAGAGTGAGTGAATCGAAAGTATCAGTATAGAGAGTGTTACTGAATTATATGTATCATGGTAGAAAAAGTTGCTGAATCGTATCATGATAGAAAGAATTACTACTGAATCATAAGCACCATGGTAGAAAGAGTTGCTGAATCGTGTGTAATGGTAGAAAGATTTACCGAATTATAAGTATCAAGATAGGAAGTTTTACTGAATCGTAAGTGCCACGGTAGAAAGATTAAGAATCTGGAGGTATCATGAGTCCAAAAATGTTTACTGGTTTACTCAACTGTTTATCTATTGATTCTACTTGTTTTTCATGTATTAATGAATGTGCGAATAAATAATAAGATAGCGTTGGGCAAGAGGTCTATAAATATATCTTTTTAATGAAAATTCTTTAGTTTCGTTGCCTGCACATTAAAGTATTTATTAAACCTTGCAAATTCCACTAAAACCACATCTTTTGCCTCAAACTTGCCAGTAGGATAGCTTTGGACAAAAGTTTTGTAAAGATATGTATTCATTTTTCAATGAATGAAGTGTAGTATTTGCAAATATATTAAAGCACCTAAATATCTAGACTTTTAGTTGTTTACTTATCTAAGTAAGCATCCAGGAACATGCATATATACCCACCAAAATGATTGCGTTAGAGAGGAGAAGAGACCTTTGTAGGACGTCGAACCGACTGGGAAATCTGAGCTTGAGGCTCCGTGAACTTTCTCTGTAAAGAATGCTTCCATCGACGTCTTTGCCGACACGGATCTTAAAACAAGGGGAAGCTGGGAATAACTATTCATCTAAGTGAGCTTCTCTCTCTCTCTCTCTCTCTCTCTCTCTCTCTCTCTCTCTCTCTCTCTCTCTCTCTCTCTCTCTCAGTTAAAAATCCCAGAATGGGAATGTTAATAAAGATGAAAACGATTTTTGGGCAAAATCTTTCGGTTAATAATACAAGGATGACATCTGGTATGAATGTGCCCCTAAGTCACTTAAAAAAAAGTGTGCCAACTATGCCAAGTACCAATATACACCAGTAATTTTGTCAAGATGGGTGCTAGTGCTTGGTATAACAATTATATGAACCATGAAAACTAACCAGTTTTTTTTTTTTTCATCTTACTCACAATCTAATGATTTATTTGTCTATCAAGCTCATTCCTCACAGCATAGGCTTATTAAGATTCCTGAGCTTGCATTCCATATGGGAGGGCATGATGATTTAACATTCACAATGATTATAGGCTCAGCTTTTTTCGATGCCTGCAAATATAGCGAAATTATTCACCCAGACAAAGCTACGGATATAATACATGAAAAAAGATCAATCACATCATCAAATTCACCAGTAACAGCAAAGAAGGTTATGGAAAGACTCATTGCACCAGAGGGACTTCAGTTCGTGTGCAGCATGGTACATAATACAGATGTGAGATCACAACTTAGACATGGTGTAATGAAATCAGACAGCTATTGCACAATTTATGCAGCACATCTGCTTCACAAAAAGAGAAGATCAAAAACCTTCAGGCATTCATGTGTCTGTGAAACATCATTTGCTGTGTATGCCACGAGGAAAGAACTTACTAAGACAAAAAAAAATAGACACAAATCTCTTGGCAACCATACATACCCTGTACAGTGAAAATGATACACATCCTGTACAATGAAAATGATACATACCCTGTACAAATAGTTGTAAACCTTTTCAGCATCGCAGAGTGTCATACCATCTAAATAGCGTAGCTCACACTTTGAATAATTATCGTTTACGATCACTTCTCCAAGATAGGTTTCCGGTGCCAGCTTAACTCTCCATTTCTGTGAACATGAATATATCTTACACAAAAGTAAAAGATAGCTTACATGCCCTTACGAGTAAACGAAGAAGTGGGTCATTAGTAACTAACATGCCTTAGACGCAGAGGGAACCACGTGGTGACCTGTGCTTTGAAAGAAGCGAAAGGTGGTTTACTTGCTCTGGCAGAAGCGTCTGCTGGCTTAGGCAGACAGAGAACTAAGAGGTGGCTTATTTGTGTTTGGGTAAGTAAATATCACTAGAATGTAGAACGGAAGAGGAGAGTTACCCTTAGACTGTGCAATCATTAATAAACACTTCCTAATACACTTAAGTCAAACTTTGAATAAATCAGGATGTTTCATTGCAAATAACGAGACTAACTGTTGATTGTTCAGATATAAATATAGGTATATTTATTTCTATACTAAAATTTTTAAATAAATTTTATGTAAAGTATCTGAAAATAACTAGCTGGACTTGGATCATTTCCAGTTGTAGCCTAGCGACACTGTATTTCTAAACAACGTACATTTTTTTCATCCGCTCTGAAAAATAGCATTGGAAATGTTGACAAAGTTTCTTAATAAATTCAGCTGATGTTAAACCATTTCAAGAAAATCAGAAACAGTGAGAACCAAAAAGATGCTACATACCTATGAGTGGTTGCATTGCACAAACTAAGCTCTGAATAAAAGCTGCATTTTGAACCCAACTGGTAACTGAATGTGCTATATTTGTATTGCCATTCCAGGAAGGGGTGACTCCAGAAAAAGAATCTCACACAACAGTCACAGCCCCATTCACACTTTAACCGCTGAATCGTGGATAAGCCCTGAGTGCATACATCGCTTTATTCATTATTATCTTGCACAGACACACACACACACACACACACACCTGCTTCCCTAATGTTATTGCCCTCTTCCATCCTAACCTTTCCTGATTATGCACTCCATTAGCCCATCATCAACAACTATTTCCTCCTGATCAAACTATCTGAAAACACTCTGATCCGTCGTTTCATCTTTGCTAACGTTTTCATCACCTTAATGTATCTCCACAGTACTCCCCCTTTCAGTCCTTCTTACAACACATATACCAAAAGAATAAATCATCTCACAAGCATCAACCTTTCTCTCTCAATTGCATGTAACATCCACACTTCCATTCCTTAGAGAAGAGTTGGCTCAGCAACATTCCTTTTATACACTCACACCTTCGCTTTCATGGTAGTGCAAGTCTCTCCCTACTCTTTTGCGTTACCTTGCTACCTTTCCTGGTTTGCCTGTTCTGTGGACCACCCCCATCGCTCTTTCTACCATCATCCTTCGTATATGCTTCCACATATCTACACAGATCCATCACTTCCATTCTTCTACCATCCACATTTCATGGTTCCCTCTTCACTGACGATTTAATGCATTATTAATAAAAATCTAGTGTGCTAAATCATTTCATTCCTCAGTAGAACCTACATTTGATGATGGAGCTCCACAGCAGCTTTCATTTACGCTTTCCCACATCCACATCACAGATTGGTAAGTAGGCGTATAGACTCGAAACCTGGGCCCTGTTTCATACTGTCCTCCACAACAACAGGAGTCGTTCAGTACTGGTGAACTTGCGAAGTAGACAATAGTGCCAGTGTCGTTCCTAACTACAAAAGTCCCTCCTGTAGTCATGAGTGAAAGTCTGATTAGTTTCTTCTAAATCAAGAATACAGAATGGTTAATTATGTTAAAAATTAAAGCAAAACAAAGAGAACGATGGGCACTGAGCACCAGGGGAAGGGAGAAAAGTGCCCTCCAGTTTAAAGGCTGGTGAAGCTTGGAAAGAATATGTCAACAGTTATAAACATTTTTTAAATAAATATAGAGACTAAAAACATTGGTGCCAAATGGTTTCTAACAACACCAATAAATTTCCAAGATAATTTCATTCTGGCCACTTATTTCATCGTATAACCCACCTTCAGTTCACTTCAACTTTTCTTCTCCAAGTCCCTAATTCCTGTTCTGAAAAGGTTTATCCTATTTACTCCTGTCATTTGTCAACTACAACGACATTGTCATTCTTGTGAAGCACTCCTGTGCAATAACTCTCTCCCAATATCTGCGAAATCACTCACTTACTCTGTTGGCCTTTGGACTTCATTGTGATCCACAATGACCCTCACCAGAACTTTCCATGGCACTCTGTTTTGGTGCCCTCCCGGTCGCAAATTCCTGAGATGTATGCTAGTATAGCACGAGCCCCGTTTTTTTTTTTTTTGCCATACCCCTTAGGTTAGGTTAGGTTAGGTTGGGTTAGATTAGATTTTCAACGTAATTTGGGTTTGGAAAACATAATGAGGCTATTTTCAAGAAAATTCTATGGTTAGTTTTTAAGACATGGCGTCCCTCTTTTTTCAGGTAAAGTTCTCGGTACTCGGTTACCTGTCGGGAAAACGCCTCCCGGTCCATTCCTCTCCAAGGGGTTGTTTCCATTCGCAACTATGTGGTATCCACTGGTCTTCCTTCCATTGTACTTTCCCCTTTACTAAAGGGTGTTTGCAGAGTCCTTTCGGCTCCTAGCTGCATCTGCCTTTTAACCTCATCTTCACAACCATTCCCAATTCCTTTCTTTAATCTCGCTGTCCAACATCTTTAACTGCTACTTCTTAGTGCAGCTATTGGGTTTTCTCCCAGTTCCACCTTGTAATCCATATTTATTTTTGTGGATCTTTTTATATTGCTGCCCAGCCACTCCAACAGCCACTTTTCATTGTCTTAATCATGGAAAGGCGGAAAGTGCCCTAGTTCTTGCCTTGATGCTCTTAAATTTCATGAATCAGTCAATCAACCAGTCAGTTTTCTCTTCTCTAAACATGATACTTGTCCAGAACCCTACCTGTATATCAAACTCAGTTATAACTTTTTTTACACTGTTGAGAGGCCAGTTCTCATATCTAGGTAGTTTTATTGGTCTTTTAATGTTTTGGTACCTAGTTTAAGGGCTCTTGACATTTTTCTCTTAATGATCAAAAACAAACCACAGTGGCATGTTATTTTTTTTTTCTTAGGCAGCTCTGGTATGTATTACCCTCTCCTATCATGAATATCAGCACTGTTTCTAAATATCCGGATACATTTTAACGTTGAGCCTTTCGAAAATTTCTTTGCATACTCTGTAACATTTACCGACCATGTAGCTATCCATAACTATATCCTCCAATAAATTCCCTTTGATGTCCTTTGATATCTAAAGTTATCCCTAAAATCTGTTTTACCTTATCTTGTAGCTGTATTTTATTTTCGTGTTGTATTTCACTCTTTCCTCTATCCTGAAAACAAGGTTCTCAGTCTCTTCCCGAATTCCACCTTGTGATCTTGTGTGGTATGCAGTGCATATGAATTGTCTATGACTGAGCTCTTTGTAATTACAAAAAGACTTCAGTTGCCAAAGTGATTAACACCTGTTAAAATGAAAAACAAAAGCCAAGTGTTTTTGTAGGGGAGGAGAATTTATGAAGGACAAAACTTCTAGCTTGAATCTCAGCCAGAGCCTCTCTCTCTCTCTCTCTCTCTCTCTCTCTCTCTCTCTCTCTCTCTCTCTCTCTCTCTCTCTCTCTCTCTCTCTCTTCATTCTTCATCCATTAATCTGAAGGTTTTCAGTAATTATTAGGTCAATGCCTACGAGAAGACCACAGATGAGAACTTCACTAGGTTAGATTAACTCAGTTTAGTGAAGAAACTTTAGATAAAGTGACCAAAACAAAAAGTATATTTCTGTCTTATGATAAAACGAGTCATTTTAAGGAGTGTTCATGTGGTAATTAACCTATCATGCACCGATTCAAGTTTCTGGACCTTAGAGGTTAACTCAAAGTCCAAGCTAATATGTACTGGAGGGGAAATGCCTTCGTCTGGGCCACCGCCCCAACCCCCCCCCCCAAAAAAAAAAAGTTTAGCCCTTCTGATTATTCTCTGTTAAAACTAACCATCCAAATGAGATATGAAAATTTCATCAGCGACAGCTAAGTTCACAATCCCGTATGGATAATCTTTGTCCTTTAAAGGCAAACGTCTGTATTTGTTGTTGAGGCTTCCATCATCATACTCGACAGGTGTTAGTCACGAGGTTTCCTGAAAATAAGAAGTGATTTACCTTTGCATTCAAGGAAGAAATAACTTTGTACATTTATCTCCGTCAATATGTATATTCTCAGAATGTTAACCGTCATGTTTGAATAGCTTAAGTTATGAAATAAATGGAATCTGCTGGTCATATTCACCAGACGTAAGTATAACTGTCAATATCCAATGAACTCAACTCCTCGATCTCATAATATGAGGGAATCGTGAAGTTGAAAGGTCATTGCATGCTGGCCGTTGTTTTCAACACATGAAATACTTTTGCCTCAATGTGCTTTGCGTGAAACCTGCGCGTAATTATACCCGAGCGAATTTTGCCAGCTTCGTTGCTTAGTAGCACCAGACGGAGCAGGAATAAAAAAAAAAAAAAAAGAGAAGCTAAAGCTGCTGTGTGCAATAAACTCTGCGCACCCTTTCAAGAATTATCTTTTGATTAAAACCGCTCGCTGAACATTGACCTCTACGAAGGTCAGGAGGAAACAGACTTCTGAAATGAAAGTTATTCATGGATATCTACACAAATATGCATTCATGCACACTGATATTCTATGTTTGTTTATGTATTTTTGTTTTATGTGTAAATATACTGTATATATTGCAGATTTTAAGTGCATAGGATATATGGCTCCTTTTATTGCCTGTCTGACTGGGTACTTGACAGACTATGGAACGAGTGCCCAAAACAAAAGCTGCTTGCCACTGAAGCGTTGATTTTTATCTCTATACATATATATATATATATATATATATATATATATATATATATATATATATATATATATATATATACATATATATATATATATATATATATATATATATACATGGCTGCAAGTATGTGCTTCTTTCGTCCTCTATAGCTGCGGAATCAGTAATGAACTCGTGCAAAAAGCTTCAGCATATACCTACATAAATGACTGTATTTCTCGGTTATCAACCCCACGAGTTCCCTCAGCTCTCGCATGAAAACCCAACCATTTCTATGTTAGTCTCTCAGCGCTTCTGAATATTGCAACTTTTTCACTATCCGGTAAAACCAAACCACCTTAGAGCTCTCTGATTTATCTATCAGACCATGCTCAGTTTCCGCCGCCGCGCCACTCAGCCACCCTCCCCCCCTCCTCTTTATCTGTATTATCGTTTCTTTCGACCATTCTTACTCCTATTATCTTCGTAAGCTATACAAATTCTCTATTTTAGCAACGCTAATTTTTTTCCGTTTTTCAAATCAGTGTTCATGCTTCACTTCCATAAAAGAGAGCTAGCTCATCAGTCCCCTAAAGTATCCAAACTTGAGTTACCACAGATGGTCCTCATCCCTTCAAAGCCAATGGCAGAGTCCCCGATATCCTCGTAGTCTTATATATCCTAAGACTCACTTCCTCTGTCATCCTGCCAGCATCTGTTACATCAGCTCTCAAAATCCAGACAGGAATCAGCCCCTTCCACAATTCCTAAAACCCATTCTAAACACATTACTGAATTTTAGTTACTCTTCTGAAAAAACGCTTTTCCCGTCTCAGTACCTTCACTAAACAATAATCATCAGCTAATTCTGTATCACGAACATCTACAAGCACCAGTCTCACCGTGCTCAGCTTACGACCCAATATTTTGTCCTGCAAACTAAAATCTCACTCTGTTCCTCATCAATCCTTCTGTTATTCCTCTATCTAAATGAGCTCTAGGAAATAATTTCCCAGTGTACTGAGAAATTTTATGCCCTATGATTCATGTCGCCTGCGTTACCTTTCCCTTTATGAATAGAAGTAGTCATCCTCCCTGTGCAGTTTTTATGGAACATTTCCCTTATCAAGAAATACCTTGCATCATGGTCAGCCTCTCAGTAATAAAACCACCTTAACATCAGATCCTGGTGACTATCCACCATCCAAACTAGTAATTGTCCCCACTAGCGGATCCAGAAAAATTCCATTGGGGCCACCAATTTTCATATATATATATATATATATATATATATATATATATATATATATATATATATATATATATATATATATATATATATATATATATATATAATTGTCATTAAATTTTTCTCAAAATTTTATTATTTCTAAAATAGATTTTTAATTTTTTCCCCATTTTTATATTCCTCATTTATTTTATTATTATCCAGATCTTCAATATTATTATTTTGTCATTATGTTTCATGGAGGGGGCTAGTGATTGTCGCCCTTAATTCCAAACAACAGTTCCACAAACATTATCAAAGTACAGTGGTATCTTTCAAGATTGCATGATCCAGATATGTCTTTTCACTCTCCTCTACATTCAGCAACTCTGAAAAATTGTTCATTACATTGACAATGGATTACATTCTGTACAGACAGCACTGCTTCATTTGTGTATTTATTCTAAAATAATCTCAGATGGCTGGTGGCCGTTGCCATTTGCAATAGACTTTCGAACACTTTAACGCAATATCTCTTCACTTGCAAGTATTATCAATCGACGTAACACATATCTGAGGAAGATATTGGGATTCGTATACAAGTTTTCGTTTACATTACCTGGTAATTATATGGAATACATGATATTATTCAGACACGTTGCATTCAGTCAATCATCAACAATCATCCGTGTACCTTTGAGTGCATTCAAAATTCACAGTTGAATTTTGCCCTCTTGTCTCTACTTAACCCCTCTTCTGACCTGAAGCCATATATATGTTTTATATGTATATATATATATATATATATATATATATATATATATATATATATATATATATATATATAAATATATATATATATATATATATATATATATATATATATATATATATATATATATATATATGTATATATATATACATATGTATATACATACTGTATGTATGTATATATATATATATATATATATATATATATATATATATATATATATATATATATATATATATATATATATATATATATATATATATACTGTATATAGTGTATATTTCTGACTCACACTGGGAACGAACCTCAGACCTACCAAGGTCATAAGGTGCTTATGTATTCATTATATCTCTCTCTCTCTCTCTCTCTCTCTCTCTCTCTCTCTCTCTCTCTCTCTCTGTGTGTGTGTGTGTGTTATTTGGGCATTTTCTCCCGTAAGCAATTCCTATCGAAGTCGATGGCATTGACTTCAAGAGGAAATATATATATATGCACATGTATGTATGTATATATGTGCATATATATACATACATATAAATAAAGACAAAATCCACGAAGGAAAGAGAAACAATGGAGTGCTGCAAGGCCTTTCGACTTATAGTCCTTTACTTTATATATTCATCACGTTTCATATTTTCGTGATTCAGTTATACATACATGCAGTGCATATGTATATGATTATATTCGTGTGTGTGCGTGCGTGTGGGCATAAGTTCAGGCGTATTGAAGAAGAAAAATCCCAAATAAATCACACAAACATGAGAACGAAAGAGCGTGATATTTCGTGCGTTAGCTCCGCCCCTTTTGCGAGCAACATTGATTTTGTTAATCCAAAGGAGAACCGCTTGTGCAAAAAGTTTCTAAGTAACAAGCAATTAAGCGATTCTGGAATTCGTCAGGTTCCAGCTAAGCTCAAAAGATTAGGAATGGATCCAGGATCCAGAAATATATGGACGGTCTCATGTGGTTTCCTTGACCCTTGTGACAGACTCTGGGTTGTCTGTCTGTTCAATGAAACAATTCTATAATTAAATCAAAATACAAATACGCCCTAGTTTGTAACTCGTTTGATTAATCCATATAAGTAGATTGCATTACCTGACTTGGTAGAACCTATGTCAGGTAGATATATATATATATATATATATATATATATATATATATATATATATATATATATATATATATATATATATGTGTGTGTGTGTGTGTGTGTGTGTGTGTGTGTGTGTGTATACATCACAATCTTCATTAACCTATCATCATCCATTCTCTCCACATGACCATACCTGTTCAAAATATTCTGATCCATCATTTCACTTACATTAATCCTTTTCCCGTTCCTATTGTCTTTACACTGTGTAAACATTTCGTCTATACAGCTTCCAGCTCCTTGGTTTCATTCACATTCAGCATCGACACTTCAGTTCCATAAAGGATAGTT
>NC_089759.1:18396656-18454156 GCF_040412425.1 Macrobrachium rosenbergii
AACAACACTTCTCCATAAAAATACAGAATTTTCTTTGGATAAACTTGAGCTTATTCCTTCAAAGGCTCTCTTGCTCTTAGGATCAGTCAGCAACGAAAAGAAAGAAACTGGACTTACCCCTCCCTTATTAGGAATCACGCTGACAGTCCTCACGGGATAGATTCGTGGTTGTTTTGTGATGGGTCTTCTTTGCATTGTGCTTTCTTCTTCTTCTGTTCCCTGTGTGAAGGAGAAACGTGTAGATTTTAAGTGTGATCCTTTTCGTATAATCTCTTTAGATTAATGGACCCTTCCATTCTCGCAGATGCCATCAGTAATAACACAAACGATCGTTGGCATTAGTGACACGGCAGATGCACACGGACGCTACTGTGCGTCAAACGGCTACAAAGTGCCACTTGGTTAGCCGTAAGTGGAAAGTCTAATTACAACACTATGTTGAAATAAATGGGCGGAGGAACGGCTCAGCATTACAATAAGAGTAAATACGTAAATAGATAGTATAAAAGGATAATCGGAGACAACTCGAAAATAATAACTTACAATAAATCATGACAGAAGTAACTCAGTCAGTGCAACTCGTGGTGGGACAACCTCAGTCGTATGAATGATTTGCACCAAGATGGACTAAGGGCTATGAGTCAGAGCCAATTTGCTATTGATTCTGGATGCATGGCTTGAGTAGTTCATTGTACTTTTGCATGCATTCTTGTACTGCTTCAGGCTTTCAAACAAGACAGGAAGGTTCCAAGTAGTAAATTTCTGAGATGTATGCTAGTATAGCACCAGCCCGTTTTTTTTTTTTTTTTGGCATGCCCTTAGGTTAGGTTATATTACTGCCGTCTTATCAATTTGGGTGCTGGAAACATAATGAGATTATTTTCAAGAAAATGCAATGGTTAGTTTTTAAGATATGGCGTCCCGCTTTTTTCAAGGGAAGGTCCTGTACTGGGTTATATCTCGGGAAAATATTTCCAGGTATGCCATAGCGAATGTAAAAAGCGATGCATTACCATTTTCAAAATGTACTTAAAGCACAGAATAACCACAGTTCATGAATGTATTTTTATGAGTGGGGATACGGTTCAGTGGTATGTCATTAGGCTCTCATTTGTTAGGTCCGCAGTTCGATCTACCCGTGATTGGGTCTTTAGAAAGGTCATGGGACTAGCAACCCCATCCCAAACAGGCCTGATGAGAATCGGAACACTAACACTTTGTATCACCTGTTCGATGAAAAATGATATACACAAACACACACACATACACACACGCACACACACACACACACATATATATATATATATATATATATATATATATATATATATATATATATATATATAAATTTATATATACTACACTGCCGTTCACTCGCACCCAGGAGTTGTGGATAATTTTCATCGTTTACTACTGCTGGTGATAATATCATTTGATGCATTTTGCGCGAGAGAAGAATCACTAGTATCATGTCTTCTCTGTCCGTTTCACAAATACCCTGTCATTGTGCTGTTGTTTTATTTATAAATCACGTAGGCGTTATGACAGTAAACACCTCCTTTATGAATTGAATTTTGTGGCTTTTGTCACCTCTTTTGTAGGTCTCCCTTGGTGTAGCTCTCTCAGCATGACTGGTCTTCAGTGCTTTCGAATTCTGATAACTTTCCCTGTTAATGTTCATGAACAATTGCTTCGATTTTAAGATTTGCCTTCTTTTGCAGCATCTGAATTGCAGGACTTGCCCAAATCTTAATAGTGGTCTTTGCTTTCGAATAATTGAACTTTCATGACTTGAGTTATCACAAAAGTCAACACGTGAGTCTTGCACTTTTGTCCAACTAAGTATAGCCGCGTTACACCATCGAGCACCACCATCACATCAGCTGCAGCTCTGAAAAGTACACCCTAGGATACTGAGCTACACGGACATCTGCTCCACTTTCCACATCCATAATCGACAATATCATAACAGTAAACGAATGATAAAGAAGTCAGTGTATTCTGTGCAATTATTTTCAATTGTTTTTGATACTTTAGGTTGATGAATCTAGATTTTTCTACATTACCTTCTCTTCCAGGTTGAGTATGGTTGTCGGGATATAGAAGCATAAGACAATGAACGATTCCCTAAAAATGCTCCCCAACGAAAGTAACCCAAACCTTCTAGATGCTTTGTTGTTAACTGATGAAAAACGAAGAGTTATCAACTTTAGTGAGTTCCTTTTTTTAATCTACTTTTAACCCTTCAGCAGTCCCATACTTCTTTGCCTAATTTCATCTGGGCCTCTATAGCTTCATTCCTGATTTTTACAAAAACACGTTAGATTCTAACCACTAAAATTTCATTGTGTAAAAGTTTTAGACCGAAAATAAAAATTCAATCCTAAATTGAAGATAATTAGGAGAAACAGTTTTTTTTTTCACTGAGGAATATAAATTTAGGGATAACGAAGTGTTTATGTATCAAGCTCAGGTTGATTGATAACAAGAAATAATCGTTTTAGAGATCATGAGTTATTACAAACATCTTTAAACTCTTCACAGCTGTTTCTTGATTTCTCTCATTGAATCTGCGAATAATCATTCGATTGACAAAAACCAATGTCACTTATATTAGCCACTTTTCACTTAAATCTATAATTCTCATTTTTCTTTCACAACTTTCTTTTTCACTTGGAACACTTACTATCAGAGACATCAGTGCAACAAAAAAAAAAAGAACATAGTTTGTTGTACTGTATATCTCTTCTTGACTCCGAGATGACTTTGAATTTAGAGACTCATTACAGGTTGTTTCGAAGCCTGTAAGTCCTTATTTTAACTTTGGAAACTTTTCAAAGATTTTTTTCGTAGACTCCACTTTCTGAACAGTTGGGAGTGCCCCAGTACTTGGCTTCTCAGCCAAAAATTTCATGAATCAGTCAGCCATGAAAGAGAACGTCAAGTAATCTTTTATTTTTGTTTCACAGTAACCGAGAAGAACTGCATAATCTGGGCCTACGACGTGATGGTAGACGGATCCCGACGGTGCCAAGCCCTGACTCCAACGATGCGATGCCAGGTCGGGTGCTCTCCCGTCCGCCTGAGGAAAACTATGGTAAGTATAATGACCTAGAGTCCTTCTTCGCGCTCAAGAAAACATACGAAAATTAACATCAGGTTAATTTGGTAGCTAGTCAGTCACAACACTGTTGTAAACTGTTTATTTGTCGTTTACAAAAGGAATTGATTTACCGATTGACAGATTATCTGAAACTGGTATTGAAGGCTATAGTGGACATCGGATCCAAATTACATAACTTGCTAAAAACCATTACATTTTTTATTTAAAAAAGATAGTGAAAATTAAAGAAGATTTAGGCCTATAAAGATGAAAGATGAATCAGATGTAGGTGGGGAAATGAATAAATAAGCAAATGTTATTAATGTGAATAAATTGTTTTTGAATAGTAACTTCACAATGAAAATGACTGAATTAGAAAATAGTAAATACGTCTAGTCTTAAAAGACGAGGAAAATATTTTTTTACTTACATTTCTTAAAAATTATTTGAAACTTTATAACAGTTAATAAAGTCTTTACAAGGAGAATCTGACCAAGTATTATTTTGGAATAATTCATTTTCTGTCCTGGACACTTGAGGCAGTTTTGAAGTCTATACCGATAAGAATGTCAAGCAATTCGGTGTTCCCTTTCAACTGAAACACAAAGCTCAAATTGACAAATTGGATGAATATCCCCCCTACCACGGCCTCCCTTCAAAGGACTTGCATGAAAATGGCCAGAAAAACTATGACTATTGTTATAAATGCAATATAAAACAAGTGACTAACGTTTCGGTTTTTCTTGTGATGTAAAGGTATCCCAAGAACTGAGGACTTTCTGTTAAACCTTGCAACTGTAGATCGTGTGAAGAGTGTCTACTGCTGCTATTAATTTGATTAACACTGCGAGTTAAGAAAGAAGTTTTGATGTCTTACCTATCATCTCATCTTTACAGTTAAGTCTCGTCTTTTTTCTTGATTATTCATAAACAATTAAGTCTTACCCTCTTTACCAACAATTATATTTTTTTTGTTTTTCTCCTGGTGAATACCCGTACGAAAATATAAGTATAAATGTTTTTCAAAGCATGTTTTGTGGCTTACCTTGGCGTTTGCTACCGTTACACGAATTGACTTCTTCAGACAGAGTTTGCCCTGCAACAAGTGAACTTTGATGGCCTTTTAAACCACTCGGAAGATAACCCAAGTTTCTGTCTATGGCAGTTATCCATAATCACAAGTTTTCCTGGGGTCTTTTACCATGGTTAACTTGAGTTGTTGCCTTTAACTGACGAATGTTTGGTTAACTGGTAAACACTGCTGTTGTTGTAGCTTGTACGTCAAGCCACATCATATGCACCAGAAAAACTTTTCACTTCGCACCAGTTTCTCAATTTCTTTGAAACTTGCAAGGTATCATAAATCTGGTTCGAGCAGCAATGAAAAGCCAGCAATAGACTCACGGGAATTAGAGGATTATACAGTTTCACCACATGTTAAAACAGCAGTTAATCAAATTTTCAACCACTCTCATTGAGCCATTTTATTCCATTAATTCTTTCATAGGTAGCTTCTAAAATGGATTCACCTTTCTATGACTCACTGCACCTGGACCATGTAAGTCCTTGGCAAACTGTCATTCCTGGTTGCTTCTAAAGCGGCGAATCGTTATTACCTATGGAGTCAGTAGTTCCTGTGGTTGTCATATTTCTGTGCCAAATATTGGTTATTACCACCTGGAGATTCTCATAACTGGTTGTTTTAAGTTAGTAAGATATTATTAAATTTAGCGACCTTGATTACTGCCTGTTCTATGCCGACACAATATGAATATTCATTACTGGTTGTTTCTAAACTAGTAAACTGTTATTACCTCTTGGAGACTTTCATTACTGGTTGTTATAAAACTGCTAATTTTTTCCTTTTGTCATCTCATTGGTTAATAATAAGTCAGAAATCTATTATTACCTTTGGAGGGCCAAATCAACTTTTTTTTCTAAACCTGGAAATCGTTGTTAACTTTTGGAGACTTATTACCGGTTGTTCTAATCCTGCAAACTGTCATAAACTTTTGTAATACTCGTTACTTGTTGATTTTAAAGCGAAAAATCGTAATTACCTTTGGCAATCTTCATTCATGGAATTTTACAAATCGTTTTTACATTCTGAGATTCTGATTACTGGGTTTTTGCCAGCAGGCAAATCGTTGTCACCTTTGGGGATTCTCATTCCTGGGTTTTTGCTAGCAGGCAAATCGTTATCACTTTGGGGATTCTCATTACTGGGTTTTTACAAGAAGGAAAATCGTTATTGCCTTTGGAGATTCTGATTACTGGGTTTTTGTTAGCAAGCAAATCGTTATTACTTTGGGGATTCTGATTACTGGGTTTTTACAAGAAGGAAAATCGTTATTGCCTTTGAAGATTCTGATTACTGGGTTTTTACAAGCAGGCAAATCGTGATTACCTTTGGAGATTTTGATTACTGGGTTTTTGCTAGTAGGCAAATCGTTATCACTTTGGGGATTCTGATTACTGGGTTTTCACAAGCAGGCAAATCGTGATTACCTTTGGAGATTCTGGTTACTGGGTTTTTACAAGCAGGCAAATCGTGATTACCTTTGGAGATTCTGATTAATGGGTTTTTTAAAAGCAGACAAATCGTGATTGGCTTTGGAGATTCTGATTACTGGGATTTTACAAGCAGGCAAATCGTGATTACCTTTGGAGATTCTGATTAATGGGTTTTTACAAGCAGGCAAATCGTTAATACCTTTGGAGATTCTGATTACTGGGTTTTTACAAGAAGGCAAATAGTGATTGCCTTTGGAGATTCTGATTACTGGGTTTTTACAAGCAGGCAAATCGTTATTACCTTTGGAGATTCTGATTACTGGGTTTTTACAAGAAGGCAAATAGTGATTGCCTTTGGAGATTCTGATTACTGGGTTTTTACAAGCAGGCAAATCGTTATTACCTTTGGAGATTCTGATTACTGGGTTTTTACAAGAAGGCAAATAGTGATTGCCTTTGGAGATTCTGATTACTGGTTTTTACAAGCAGGCAAATCGTGATTACCTTTGGAGATTCTGATTACTGGGCTTTTACAAGCAGGCAAATCGTGATTACCTTTGGAGATTCTGATTACCGGGTTTTTGCAAGCAGGCAAATCGTGATTACCTTTGGAGATTCTGATTACCGGGTTTTTGCAAGCAGGCAAATCGTGATTACCTTTGGAGATTCTGATTACCGGGTTTTTGCAAGCAGGCAAATAGTGATTACCTTTGGATATTCTGATTACTAGTTGTTTCCTAACATGAAAATTGTTATTGCTTTAAGGAGGAAATCGGCAGCGCCTTTGAGTCACTCATTTCTGACTGTTTCCCAGCATGAAAATTGTTATTGTCTTTGATTATCATTATCTCTGAAGAAAAGTCAGTACCGGAGGTTGTTAGACCTGCATGAGTTATGATTGAAAGCTTTTTAACTTTTGTACAATAAGATTTACTCTATATGCTAACTGGGCCTAACTGTGACCCATTTTCATCCACAGTAGACTCCCTCGGTTTGTTACAGGATTCCGTGAACTAAGCAAGTTCCTTTTTACATGACTGGTGCATTTATTAGCTCCTTGCCGAATCCTTATAGATCATCAAGGCTTTTTATTAGAGCATTAAACAATGATGCCTACACAGAAATGAAGGCTTGATGCGAGCTTCAATGAAGCTACACATTAAGGTCTTATTAATCAGAGGAAACAAATGTTGGACCAATAAAGTTTGAAATCATTTATTGTTGCAGATTCGAAAGTATACAGTTTCTCTTTGTTCAACAAATGTTTTAACACGTTCATCGGATAAAACTCAGTTTCTCATCATAATAATTATCAGTCATGTATTCATCGTAATTTTGTTTACCTCTTAGATATCTTTTAGGTAATTAGAATAATATATAATTTAATCTTTCGAGAGTTTCAATTTCGTCATGTTTGGCGGCTTAATCATTTTGCCTAATCGAACTGTTGCTTACATTGCAATCACGATCTTCTTTTATTAAACAGGTGTACATAATTGCCTACCACTGCAGTCGTAATTTGAATTTTTAAAACTAACCTTTGAAAAGCATTGATAAGTTTGCCTGTCTGCGAAGCACTTGCCTTTTTTTTTTTTTTTTTTTTTTTTTTTATTATGTCAAGTCTCACATCTAAACAGTGCAGAAGTCTTCCGGTCTGAAAGGCATTTTACTTTTCTTTTCCCAAACATCTTGTTGCCCATCTCCACAAAGCAATACAACCATTATTTTTCTATCATTATGATATACATTTGATACACATGTTCCTATTATTGCATTAAAAGAGTCTTTTTCTCAATTCTGGTGGAAGGGTTAAAGAAGTTTGGCAAATGTAAGAGAACAGGAGAAAACTGAATTTTTTCAGACCATAATTCGTGTATTACACTAAGAACACTAAGCGTTGACAAAATAGATTTGCACCCTATCATTTATCACTATTACAGTTGAAAGACAGAATCAACTGAATTGTAACACTGATATAGTAGAAGGAAAGATTCATATAAAAACACAAATGGAAAGACCAAACTTTACTTTCAAATACTTAATTAAAAGGCCAACTCCGTCATCGTAAGAAAACCCTGTCAGCAAACTGAAACCGTCTTTGGTTTTGTAAACGATAACTGGGCTACAAAAAATATATGAAAAAAAAGCTTTTGATATCAAGAGCTCCTTATGAATCGTTCTTTTATTTTCGCTCCGAATATCTCCTATTTAAGGCAACTGACCAAGTCTGACTTGAGGCTTTATGAGCCAAAGCTTCTTCCAATAAACTACTGTAGTTTTTACCTACACCTGTTTTGCTCTTAATTAATGCTTTCCATTCTAACTTTTTCTCCCGCTTGCCATATTTTCTGAATTTCTTATTGATCTCTTTTTCTGTCATCTCTCATGAACTTTATCGTTTTATTTTTTCTTAGGATGTATTAGCAGGGAAAATAAATCCAGACTAGGCACTGAATTCCTCATCAAATGTCTACGAGATTCCTCCTCCTCCATCACCTCCTCCTCCTCCTCCTCCTCCTCCATCACATCCTCCTCCTCCTCCTCCTCCTCCTCCTCCATCACACCCTCCTCCTCCTCCTCCTCCTCCTCCTCCTCCATCACATCCTCCTCCTCCTCCGTCCCATCCTCCTCCTCCTCCTCCTCCTCCTCCTCCTCCTCCGTCCCATCCTCCTCCTCCACCTCCGTCCCATCCTCCTCCGCCAAAATATCCCCCCTCCTCCTTCCCCCAACCTCCTCCTCCTCCCCTCCTCCGTCCCATCCTCCTCCTCCATAATATCCCCATCCTCCTCCTCCTCCTCCTCCTCCTCCTCCTCCTCCTCCTCCTCCTCCTCCTCCTCCTCCTCCGCCTCCTCTCCCTGAAATTGCCCCGGTATTCATGATGTGCCATGACTGAAAAGCAAAATTTTTCTTAAATTAAAAGATAATCATGAGGAGAATTGCAGTGTCATATTATAGGATGGATAAGGGTTGCTGAACCTCAGTGTGTGCAAAAACACTGATTCAGATCGAGCAGTTGCCTGTGTCACTGATGAATCATTTGTATCATAGCATAAAAAGTTACTGAACCATTGATGTCACGATGGAAAGAGTTACTAAATCATAAGCATCGTGGTAGAAAGAGTTACAGAATTACAAATATCAAGGGAGGAAGATTTACTGAATCTAAAGCACCATGGTAGAAAGAGTTAAAGAATCGAAAGTATCATGGTAGAGAGAGTTACTGAATCGTATGTGCTATGGTAGAAAGAGCTACTGAATCGAAATTATCATGGTAGAAAGAGTTACTAATTCGATAGTATAATACTAGGAAGTGTTCCTGAATCGGAATTATCATGGTAGAAAGAGTTACTGATTCGTAAGTATAATTTTAGGAAGTGTTCCTGAATTGAAAATATCATGGTAAAAAGAGTTACTGAATCGAAAGTAACATGGTGTCATTGTAGAAAGAGTGAATGAATTAAAAATATCAGTATAGAAAGTGTTACTGAATCGTATGTATCGCGGTAGCAAAAGTTGCTGAATCGTATCATCATTGTAGAAAGTTACTGAGTCGTTTGTCATGGTAGAAAGAGTTAGTAAATCATAAAGTCATTGTAGAAAGTTACTGAGTCGTTTGTCATGGTAGAAAGAGTTACTGAATCATAAAGTCATTGTAGAAAGTTACCGAGTCGTTTGTCATGGTAGAAAGGGTTACTGAATCATAAGTATCATTGTAGAAAGTTACTGAGTCGTTTGTAATGGTAGAAAGAGTTACTGAATCATAAGTATCATTGTAGAAAGTTACTGAGTCGTTTGTCATGGTAGAAAGAGTTACTGAATCATAAGTATCATTGTAGAAAGTTGCTGAATCGTATCATGGTAGAAAGAGTTACTGAATCATAAGTATCATTGTAGAAAGTTACTGAGTCGTTTGTCATGGTAGAAAGAGGTACTGAATCGTAAGTATTAAGGTTGGAAGATTTATTGAATCAAAAGCACCATGGCAGAAAGAGTTAAGGGTTCGATTGTATCATAGGTCCAGACATGCTTATTTATTTATGCAACTGTTTATCAATTTATTCTACTTATTTTTCATGTATTCATGAATGTGTGAATAAATAATAAGGTAGCGTTGGACGGGAAGTCTATAAATATATATTTTTAATTGGGATTCTTTAGTGCCGTTATCTGCACATTTATATATTTAATCATTCATGCAAATTCCACGAAACAAGAGGTTTGTAAAGATATGCATTGATTTTTCAATGAATTACATATCTATGTAAGTACAGTATTTGCAAATATATTAACGCACCTATCTATCTAGACGTTTATTTGTTTACCAATCTAAGCAAGCATCCAAGAACATGAATATACCCACCAAAATGATTGCGTTAGAGAGGAGAAGAGACCTTTGTGGAACGTTGAAGTGACTAGGAAATTTGAGCGTGAGGTGGCGTGAACTTCTTCCGTAGCTAATGGTTCCAACGACGTCTGGGGGCACACGGACCTGAAAAAAAGGAGAAGCTGGGTATAACTATTCTGTAAGTGAGGAGCTCTCTCTCTCTCTCTCTCTCTCTCTCTCTCTCTCAGTTAATAATCCCAGAATGGGAATGTTGATAAAGATGATAAACGATTTTTGGGCAGAATCTTTCGGTTAATAACACTAACATCTGGTATGAATATGCCCCTAGGTCACTTAAAACAAAAATTGTGCCAACTATGCCAAGTACCAATATAACTGTATGTTTGTCAAGATGACTGCTAGTGCTTGGTAAAACAACTATGTGAACAATGAAAACCGACCAGTTTTTTTCACATCTTACTGTCACTCTATTAATTTATTTATCTTATTAAACTTATTCTTCACAGCATAGGCTTATTAAACGCCCAAGCAGAAGAATTTTATGCTCCTGGGTCACCATGAGGCAGTCAAGAAGAGAACACAAAGATTGTTGCTCTGGCTAAAAATCAGGCTTGATAGGCACTGTTCAGAATTTGAGAAGGCATTTACCAAAGATATATATTTAAATGTTGACTCTGTAAAGGGCTGCTAGCACCAGAGTGGCAAGGATGACATCTCTCTTCTCATGCAGTGACCCAGTGACTTGCAAGGTTGGATGTAGGTGAAAGCTTAGAAGCCAAAATGGTGCAAAATAAAGCAAAATGTTGCAATAGCTACAGACTGCTGTTTAGTAAACAAGTCTAGAATGAGAATAGATCAAATTTACTCCAGGCATATTAGGTACCACCACTAAGAACTATGGCAAAAGACAAAGGACCCAGACCTCCAAAAGTAGAATGTTTTATGTGTGGGGAAGATGATACTTTAAAACTCAGAAGAGCAATGACAGTACAACTGAATGACGAACGATTCAGTTTAAATGCCAAGACGTTGCAAAGCTAAGAGCTAATGGTGTTGTTGTTTAGGAGCTGAAGCATCACCAGTAATCCCTGGGGCGTTTATAAAATTCGGAAAGAACACATGTTATTTAAGTTAAGCAAGAGGAGAGCTGCCATAATCTAGGAAAAGTTATGGCCTGAGGCATCACCAGAACCTGTAATGTACACCGAGGAGAGAAAAGTTGCCAACACCGAAACAACAAAATTAATTAAGTTTCGTGAGAGTGCTAGAAATGTCCAGCCTGTTGGATAACATTTTTGAAAACCAAAAATCTGGTTAGGAGACATGGTGTGGGTCGACAAGTTTTGAAGGCAGACGTGCCCGCTGTGTCTGCTACAGACTGCAAAGCCTATAATTCAACAGCCATCACAGCGAGTACATCCTTCTATGATACAAGTATTCCAATGTTTCATCATCCATGTTTGGATACCCATGATTATGGAAAATATGGCAAAAAAAAAGTTCCTGACCCCAACATCCCACCAACCTTCTTCAGTAAGAGCAATCCAGCGTCAAGTACCACTTATGGCATATTGTTGCCAGATCCAACACCTTTCCAAAGTGACTTCAGATTCGAATATAAAAGGTTGTATAAAGTTCATGGTACCACAGACATAGATGCTTCATCCAATACGACAGGTTAGTCCATCATGCAAGCTAGCAAAGTGCTTTTAAAGATTCTGGATTCTAGTTAGAATGTGGTGGTGGAAGATGAAGTTGTATAAAGAATAACTATGCTGTACGCCACTCTACAATTGTCCTTATGAAATTCAGTATGAACACGGCAGAAATACTGTAAATTGGCACTATAAACAACTTGTCTGGATGCATACACAACAATGTGACCTATTAGGGGATCATCTGGCAGCCATCTTGAAAAATGGCCACCATATTGGAATTTCAAATGGCTTGCACTTTTATCAAAATCTAATACAAAATAAATACTTCAGCCAAATTTCAGATTTGTATTATCAATTGACTGACTGATAATAGTTTAAGGAAACTGAATATTCTTTCAAGTATGACTACAGCTAAAAGTTCCATAACAAACACACACAAATCTCTTTACAACCATACATGTCATGTACAATGAAAATATTACATACCCTGTAGAAATTGTTGTAAATGAGATCAGTATAGCAGAGTACCGTACCATCTAAATAGCGTAGCTTAAACATTGAGTAATGATCGCCTGTGATTACTTCTCCAAGATAGGTTCCCGGCACCAGCGTAACTCTCCATTTCTGTGAACATGAATATAACTTACATAAAAGTAAAAGATAGCTTAAGTGCCCTTAGGAGTAAATAACGAAGTGGGTCATTAGGTAACATGCCTTAGACTCAGAGGGAACGACATGGTGACCTGCGCTTTTAAAAAAGTGAGAGATGGTTCGCGTGCTTTGGCAGAAATACCTGGTGACTTAGTCAGACAGAGAACTAGGAGGTGGCTTATTTGTGTCTAGGTAAGTAAACATGACTAGAATGTAGAACGAGAGGGGAGAGTTAGCCTTAGACTGTGCAATCATTAATAAACATTTCCCAATAAACTCAAGTCAAAATTTAATAATTTAGGATGTGCCTAATTGCAAATAACAAGACTAATTGTTGAATGCTCAGAGATATATGTACATACATATATATACATATATATATATATATATATATATATATATATATATATATGTGTGTGTGTGTGTGTGTGTGTGTGTGTGTGTGTGTGTGTGTGTATATATATGTGTGTGCATATATATATAGATAGATAGATAGATAGATAGATAGATATGCTTATATCTATATTCAAATTTCTAAATAAATTTTATATAAAATATCCTAAAATAACTAGCTGGACCTGGTTCATTTCTAATTTCTATATTCCAAAACAATGCAATTTTTTTTTTATCCGCTCTGAAACATAGCACTGAAAATGTTGACAAAGTTTCTTAATAGATTCAGAATAGATTCAGCTAATGTTAAACCATTTCAAAGAAAATCAGAAACAGTGAGAACCAAAAAATATGCTACATACCTACGAGTTGTCGAATCGCACAAATTAAGCTCTGAATAAAAACTGCATTTTGAACCCAACTGGTAACTGAATGTGCTATATTTGTATTGCCATTCCAGGGAGGGGTGACTCCAGCAAAACGAATCCAACACAACAGTCACAGCCCCATTCACACTTTAACTGCTGAATCGTGGATAACCCCTGAGTGCATACATCGCTTTATTCATTATTATCTTGCACAGACACACACACACACACACCTGCTTCCCTGATGTTATTGCCCTCTTCCATCCTAACCTTTCCAGATTATGCACTCCATTAGCCCATCGTCATCTACTATTTGCACTTGATCAAACTATCTGAAAACACGCTGATCCATCGTTTCACCTTTGCTAACGTTTTCATCACTTCAATGTGTCTCCACAGTACTCCCCTTTTCAGTCCTTCTTGCAACACATATACTAAAAGAATAGATCATCTCACCAGCTTCAACCTTCTCTCTCAACTGTATTTAACTTCCACACTTCCATTCCTTAGAGAAGAGTTGCCTCAGCAACATTCCTTTTACGCACTCACACCTTCGCTTTCATGGTAGTGTAAGTCTCTCCCTAATCTTTTGCGTTACCTTGCTACCTTTCTTGGTTTGCCTGTTCTGTGGACCACCCCCATCTCTCGTCCTACCATCATCCTTTGCATTTACTCCCAGATATCTACACAAATCCACCACTTCATTCTTGTACCATCCACATTCCATGATGTCCTCTTCACTGCAGATTAATGCTTTATCAATATAAATCCACTGTGCTAAATCATTACATTGCTCAATAGAACCTACACGTGAATATGTAACTCCAAAGCATTCATTGTTGTCTTTCATTATCCATATCTCAGATTGGTTATTAGGCTTATAGACTCGAAACCTAGACCCTGTTATATTCTGCCCTCCACAACAACAGGAGTCCGTCTGTACTGGTGAGGTTGCGAAGTAGAGAACGGTGCCACTGTCGTCCTTTACTATAAAAGTCCCTCCTGCAATCATAAGTGAAAGACTGATTAATTTTCTTCTAAATCAAGGAGAAGATAGAATGGTTAAACAAAAAGTATATTTCTGTCTTATGATAAAACTAGTCATTTTAAAGAGCGTTTATGCAATGATCAAGCTTCCATGAAAGCACCGATTCAAGCTTCTGGACCTTAACTCAAGAACGAAGCCAATATATACTGGAAGGGATATGCCTTGTCTAGGCCCAAACTCTTATTGTTCACGAAAAAAAGATTTACCCCTTCAGATGATTCTCTGTTACAACTTACCATCCAAATGACAGATGGAAATTTCGTCAGTGACAGCTAACTCCACAAGCCCGTCTGGATAATATGTGTCGTTTAAAGGCAAATGTCTGCTATTGTTGTTGAGGCGTCCATCATCATACTCGACAGGTGTTAGTCCCGAGGTTTCCTGAAAATAAGACGTGATTTATCTTTGCATTCAAGGAAGATATAACTTTGCACATATATCTACGTCAATGTGTATATTCTCAGGATGTTATCCATCGTGTTTGAATAGCTTAAGTTATGAGATATATGGAATCTGCTTGCCATAGCTACCAGACGTATGTGAGTGTAGTTGCCAATATCCATTGAACTCAACTCCTCAATTTCATAATATTGGGGAATCGAGAAGTTAAAAGGTCATTGCATGTTAGCCGTTGTGTCTGACGCATGAAATACTTTTGCCTCAATGTACTTTGCGTGAAAGCTTCGCGTAATTATACTTCAGCGAATTTTGCCAGCTTCGTTGCTTAGTAGCACCAAACAAAGCGGCCATGAAAAAGAGAAATTAAGGCAATTGCATGCAATAAACATTTAGGCAGCCATTTTAGAGTCCACTTTGATTAAAACCACTCGCTAAACACCGACCTCTGCCAAGGTCATGTAGCTTAGGAATTTCAGAAACTAGTTGCTTATGGTTATGTTTAGGTTTTCTTATATATATATATACGGTATATATATACATATAAATTTGTACTGAGATAAAACCCAACGCTTAAGTGGCAAACATATATATATATATATATATATATATATATATATATATATATATATATATATATATATATATATATATATATATATATATATATATATATATATATATATATATATATATATATATATATCAAAGTCGAAGGCGGTTGCTTTAAACCTGATGAACAGCATCGAGTTAGGGGAGAAGGAGAATTCCTTGTATTTCCTTTCAATGTACTTTATTGTGCTGACGTTTCAGGACCATGTGTCCCATTTTCAAAGCTATAAATTAAAAAGACAACAGAATTAAAAATAGACTCAGATTTTAAAACGAGAAAAAAGAAATTTTACATAAAAGTATAAAAAGAAAAATAACAGAAAGGAACAATGAATACCAAATAGTGCTGAAGGCAAAAGCTGAGTGACATTCAGGGTCCGTTTTGGTTCCAACGGAAACTCACGAGAGGTATAGAGGTGTTGACGTGGACTGAGCATTTAATTGGGGAACTAGTTGTTTAATAAAAAGAGATTCTAGTATTGACAGCTGGTGGTCATTCGGAGCTTTGCCTATTATTTTGAAATCCTTGTAATTGATATTATATTTGCATTTTTTCCCGTGGTCTCTTATGCATGAAAATTCGGGGTTTGATAATTTAGCACCCGTTCGGTAACTTACGCCACGATGAGAGTCTAATCTCACCTTCAACAACCTACGAGTGGAGCCCACGTACTTCCCCAGGTCACATCTGGGGCAATTAAACAGGTATATGACTCCCGAGGTCATCAAAGGGTGCAGACTTTCTTTATATTTAAACATAGACTTGATCGTCATTGGATTATTTGGTACTAGTTTCAGTTCGACAGCCGGTAAATATTTGTTTATTATCTGTCGTAAATCTTGGTGAAAATGTTAATCGTAGATAAGCGGGACACTTGCATTGAAAGGAAATACAAGGAATTCTCCTTCTCCCTAACTCGATGCTATATATATATATATATATATATATATATATATATATATATATATATATATATATATATATATATACATATATATATATATATATATATATATAATATATATATATATAATATATATATATATATATATATATATATATATATATATATATGTAATATATTTATATCTTTTATTGATTGTTTGAATGGACAGTTTAATAGCTATGGAACTCGTGGCCTGGACTAAAGATGTTTGCCACTTAAGCATTGATTTTTATCTCAACAAATTTATATATACAGTATATATATATATATATATATATATATATATATATATATATATATATATATATATAATCATCTGTACTTCTCAGATATCAACCGCACCAGTCCCTTCAGCTCTTGCATGAATTCTAGTTTTGGGTTTTCTAGTCTCCCAACACTTTTGAATTATGCAGCCTTTCATCAGACTGCTGAACCACACTGCCTTTAAACACCCCTATCTATCTGTAAGTTTATGCTAAATTTTTTTACAACCTTTTTCATGTGCATTCCTCATGCTTTCGATCATTCCTGTTCCAACTATTTACATATACAAACACTTCATCGCAACAGTGCCTACCCGTTTTCTTTTTTTATTCAGCATTTATACTCCACTTCCATAAAGGAGAGTTAGCTCATCAGCCCCGTCAAGTGTCCGAATCTAAGTTCCTGATGCCTGTCTCGCCTCATTTATCTAAAGAATTGCTTCTTTTCACCTACCAACATCTGTTACATAACTTTTCAGCTCCTTAACACCTACAGTAACCAGCCATTTCCATACTTCCACAAACCCGCACTGAACGTTTTGCTGACTTTTACTCTCAACTGTGGTAAAATTCTTTTCCCAGACTCACCAGCGTCACTTCATAATCATTAGTTAATTTCGTATCAACTACAAGCATCGGTCCTACTTTGCTCTATTCACGATCCCTTATTTGTCCTACATGCTTGCATCTACATCATTCCTTCATAGGATTTTTTTCATTACTCCCTTGTACTTTTACAACATATTACCTTCCCGTCTTCTCTGTATATTCGAACTCAGCCAGAAAAGTCTTAAAATGCTTATAATGACTTACCCTCTTCGCCTTACAATCTCAATACACGTTTATCAACTCTTTTTGAATTCTACCATAAGCTTTCCGTAGGCTGACGTTATTACTGACTTGGTTTTCCTTTACTTTTCAAAATCCTCGCTCAACGCTTATTAAGTAATATCAGTTATCCTTCTCATCCACTCTTTTTCTTTCTTTCTTTTGGAAGTATCCAGATACGTTGAGCAAATACCTTGCACAATGGTCAACCTTTTAGTTATAAAATCCATTCGGGATTTATGCGGTGCCAGAGATGAAATTCTTAAAGCAAGCAAAAATATAAATCTGACACAAATCAGTCACATCTCGTTTCCAAATCAAGCTTTGTTGCTGTGTAGTGCTGATTTTACGAAAGGTCGTAGAGTGCGGACACGCAAGCAATGTAAAGTGCTTCCATAGGGATAGAAATCATTATTTTGCTCTATGAAGAAATCATTATTAGTTTTGAAACGCACACACGTGCACATACATGCACAGATACACTTACAGTATATATATGTATATATATATATATATATATATATATATATATATATATATATACATATAGTTATATATATATATATATATATATATATATATATATATATATATATATATATATATATATATATATATATATATACTGTATGTGTAACTGTGCATGTATGTGTACGTGCGTGTGTTTCAAAACTAATAATGATTTCTTCATAGAGCAAAATAATGATTTCTATCCCTATGGAAGCACTTTACCTAGCTTGCGTGTCCACACTCAACGACCTTTCGTAAAATCAGCACTACGCAGCAACAAAGCTTGATTTGGAAACCGAGATGCGACTGATTTGTGTCAGATTTATATTTTTGCTTGCTTTAAGAATTTCATCTCTGCCACCGCATAAATCCTGAATGGAGTCCTCTCTCTCTCTCTCTCTCTCTCTCTCTCTCTCTCTCTCTCTCTCTTTATTATCGTCATCTTACAATATGTTGGTTCAGCGTGAGTTGGTGGGTTATGACATCAAAACATACTGAAAATAAAAACGCGTCTACTTTATATGTAATACTATATATATATATATATATATATATATATATATATATATATATATATATATATATATAGATAAATAGATAGATAGATAGAGATGTGTACATATATATCATTATATATATATATATATATATATATATATATATATATATATATATATATATATATATATATATATATATATAATTATAATCACTTTAGCACGTGATTCATTTATCACAACTTGCCACAGGTGAAAAATAAGAGACGGGGTGTAGGTCCTGACCGGTTTCGACTTTATTTCCAAGCCATTGACGAAGGACTGATACATAGTATTAGAAGTCACAAACATATAAACTACAGAGACAGCATTGATGTTCAGCCAAATGAGTTTTGAAGACCACTCCTACCTTGACCCCGCCCCCCGGTGGGTGGATCTGTAGTCTCAAAGGGTTGTGTATGTTCGTCAGTACTGTCTCTGTACTATATATATTTGCGAATTCTAATAGTATGTATCAGTCCTTCGTCATTGGCTTGGAAATAAAGTCGAAACCGGTCAGGACCTACACCCCGTCTCTTATTTTTCACCTGTGGCAAGTTGTGATAAATGAATCACGTCCTAAAGTGATTATAATTATGTATATATATATATATATATATATATATATATATATATATATATATATATATATATATATATATATATATGTATATATATATATATCATATACATACACATACATAAATTTCTGGCTGAAATTTGTACTGAAGTGTGTTTTAAATACTTATAGAAGCATAAATTTGCTGAGTGTAGCAGGGGAGGTTTACGAAAGTATTTTAATTAACAATATAAGACAAACAACATAAAGTATGAAATAACAGCTTGGCTTCAAACAAGGAAGAGGGTGCATTGGCCAAGCGTTTGCTATAAAACTGTGGTAATGTGTGATATATATACATACATATATATATATATATATATATATATATATATATATATATATATATATATATATATATATATATATATATATATATATAGTACACTCCTGCATCAGTGAAATTAAACTACACCTCTCTATAGACATACAGAATTGTCTTTGGATAAACTTGAGCTTATTCCTTCAAAGGCTCTCCTGCTCTTAAGACCAGTCAGCAACGAAAAGAAAAATAATTAGACTTACCCCTTCCCTGTAAGGAATCACGTTGACGGTCGTCACGGGATAGATCCGTGGTTGGTTTGTGATGGGTCTTCCTTGCATTTTGTTTTCTTCTTCTTCTTCATCCCTTGTGAGAAACGTGTAGAGATTTTAAGTGTGATCCCTTTCGTATAATCTCCGTAGATTAATGGACCTTCGCTGGTGGTATCAGTAATGACAGAAACACTCAGTGGCATTAGTGACATGGCAGATGCAATCACGTGAACAATAGTACACACGGACACTACTATGCTTCAAACGACTATAAAAAGTGCCACTTGGTAAGCCTCGAGTGGAAAATCTAACTGCAACACTATGTTGAAATCAATGGACGGAGGAACGACCCAATACCACAACAAAAGTAAATACCTAAATAGTAGAATGATAATCGGGGACAACTCGAAAATCATAACTTACAATAAATAATGGCAGGAATAACTCAGTCAGTGCAGCTCAGTGTGCAACGACATCAGATGCATGAATGATTTGCACAAAGATAGACTAACGGGTATGAGTCGGGGCCAATTTGATATTGATTCTAGATGCATGGCTTGAGTAGTTCACTGTGTGCTTGCAAGCATTCTTGTATTGCCTCAAGCTTTCGGACAAGACAGAAGGTTCCAGTTAGGCCATAGCGAATGCAAAGCGTGATGCATTATTATTTTCAAAACGTGCATAAAGTACGGAATAACCACTATTCATAAACGTATATATTTTTGTGCGGGTGGGCGGGGGGCATGGGTCAGTGGTAGATCACTGGGCTCTCATCTGTTAGGTCCGTAGTTCGACCCCGGCTTAGCCATATAAGCACTCCTACCCGTGAATGGATAGCAGCGTAACCTAGGAGTCGTTAGGAAGGTCATGGGACTAGCAACCTCATCTCAAACAGACCTACTGTACCTAGAACCGGAACGCTACCGCCTGGCATCACCTGTTCCAGTGAAAATGACACACACACAGACACACGCACACACACAGTATATGTATGTATATATATATATATATATATATATATATATATATATATATATATATATATATATATATATATATATATATATATATATATATGAGGTTTAGTAGTTTTTCTTAAATTATCCCAATAAAAAAACAAGTGGAGCTCTTATACCCTGTCATCGTGTTGTTTGTCTTTTTCAAACCACCTAGGCGTTTTGCCCTTAAGCACCGCCTTTATGAATTGAATTTTGTGACCGTTTTGACACCTCTTTTGAAAATGTGGACACCCCATATCCTTCTTTTGTGCGCCTCCCTTGCTGTCACTCTCACAGCATGACTGGTCTACAGTGCTTTCGAACTCTGATAACTTCCCTGTCGATGTTCATGAACGATTGCTTCAAATTTAAGAGTTGCCTTCTTTTGCAGCATCTGAATTACGGGACTCGCCCAAGTCTTAATCGTGGTCTTTGCTTTCGAATAGTTGAACTTTCGTGACTTGAGTTATCATAAAGTCAACACACGATTCTTGTACTTTTGTTCAACTAAGTATAGCCGAGTTACACCATCAAACACCACCATCACATCAGCTGCAGCTCTGAAAAGTTCACCCTAGGATATTGAGCTGCAAGGGCATCTGCTCCACTTTCCACATCCATAATCGACAATATTATATCAGTAATCGAATGACAAAGCTGTCAGTGTATTCTGTGCAATTATTCTCAATTGTTTTGGACACTTTAGGTTGATGAATCTAGATTTTTCTACTTTACCTTCTCTTCCAGGTTGAGTATGGTTGTCGGGATATGGAAGCATAGAACAATGAACGATCCTATAAAAATGTTCCCCAAGGAAATTAACCCAAACCTTCCTTAGATGCTTTGTTTTTAAGTGATGAAAAACGAGGAATTATCAACTTTAGTGAGTTCCTTTTTTTAGTCTACTTTTAGCCCTTCAGCAGTCACCAACTTCTTTGCCTAACTTCATTTGGGCCTCTAAAACTTCATTCCTGATTTTTACAAAAATACGTTAGATTCTAACCACTAAAATTTCAGTGTATAAAAGTTTTAGCCAGAAAATACAAATTCAATCCTAAATTGAAGATAATTAGGATGAACAGATTTTTTCACTGAGGAATAGAAATTTATGGATAACAAAGTGTTTATGTATCAAACTCAGACTGATTGATAACAAGAAATAATCGTTTTAGAGATCATGAGTTATTATAAAATCTTTAAACTCTTCACAGCAGTTTCTTAATTTCTCTCATTGAACCTGCGAAAAATCATTCGATTTTACAAGAACTAGTGTCACTTATATTAGCCACTTTTCACTTAAATCTTTAATTCACATTTTTCTTTGGCAAACTTTCTTTTTCCCTTGGAACACCTACTATCAGAAACATCAGTTTAACAAAAAAAAAAAAAAAGAACATAGTTTATTGCACTGTACTTCTTTTCTTGACTACGAGATGGCTTTAAGTTTGGAGACTTATTACAGGTTGTTTCGAAGCCTGTAAGTCCTTATTTTAACTTTGGAAACTTTTCAAAAACTTTTTCGTAGCCTCCAAATCGTTATTTTACCTTTGGTTACACTGTATAGGCTGTTTCGTAGACTTCCGACCGTCATTGTACCTTTGGAGACTTTGTTTAGGCTGTTTTCACAATCTGTTTCGTAGCCTGCAAATCGTTGTTTACAGGTAAAGTAACAAATCGTTACTTCACCTTTGGAGACACTTATTACAGGTTGTCTCTGAACCTGGGAACTTTTCTTACCTTTGGAGACACTCATTGCTGGATTTTTTAAGCAAGCCTTATTGTGACCCATTGCCGCTTGCTTCAGACTCCAAAGGTTTATGGTGAGTTTCCTTTGAACGCTAGGGAATTCTTGGTAATTAGTTAGAAGGGATAAAAACAGGTAGCATTATATTTAAAAGGTTTTATTGCTAAAGATACAAAAGAATAGAGACTACTTTGTTCAGACGAGGAATCACAACAGGAGTTGCTTACATGATATTACAAAAATTACGAAACTTTCATCCGAGCAACACTTAATCACTGCTCATGGCGATTTTATCAGTAATTTTTCGTGATTTTTTTTTACTTACTAAAATGCCTAACAATGATATTTTTCACCAATTTGGATCTTATTTATTCATGATATTACTGAATCCAAAAGAAACATTGCAGATTATTAGCACACCATATATTATCCTTACAAATGAATGACAAGTCAACTCACAAATATTATAATTCGCATATTTTTGGTGGTCGAACACCTAATCGCACTATCATTTTGTGTAAATCTTTCACTGAAAAGTCCTCTCCTTCAGAAAAATCTATTACTGGAAGTCCTGGCAGAAATGGAACATCTTTTGATGTTGGAATGAGAACTGAAAATGAAAGCGAAACGGTTTTCCAAAAAGAAAGTCTGAGGAAGGCTGCAAGCTGTCAAACTGCCAACAAGGACAAAAGTGAGACAGTTGGTCATAGAGGATCTAAGGATCCATGTAGGATGTATCAACCTTCCTTTCCTGCTAGTTTCGAGTGTCTTGATTCTGCATTTAGGTTTCATTGCAAAATCGAATACATCATATATATCTAAAAAAAAATCTTCTTGTGGAAACTTCTGAAACTGCAACTTATATTATCTGTAAACACTAACAAACACTAACCAGGCTTTACAAAACGCTTGATTTCTGACGAATGTGCAGGTTGTTCATTCCCATCTTACAGATGCTCGTTGATTTCTGCAGGACTTGAGAAAATCTTTTGTTGCATCTCTTGATATCTCCAAGGCAGTTGACCGAGTCTGGCATAAGGCTTAGTTACCCACACAGGTTCACTCCTTAGACCTGTGTCTGTTTTATCACTTACTCTTTTCATTCTCTATCCATTCTGTCTTTCCTCAAATTTATGCATTTATCGATAATTCAGCTCACCATCTTTCCTTCTCTGACACCTCGGAGGTCATCCTCTTCTGTTGGCACTTAATCTTTTTTTGACCTCAGTCGTTTTAGTTTTTCTGGGGATTTATTATTAGTGAAAAGTTAATCCACACTTGGCGATTCATTTCCTCATCATTTGAGTTAAATCCTCCTACTTCTCTTCTTCTTACTCAACACCCTCCCTCACCTTCTCCCTCTCCTTCTCCTCATCCCCTTCCTCATCCTCCACCTCCTCCTACCACTACTCCGCCTCCATCGCCTCCTCCTACTCCTCCTCCTCCACCTCCAGCTCCTCCCACTCCAACTCCCCCTCCTCTAATCACTCGGCCTCGTCGTACTACCAGTTCATGGTCCTCTTCCTCTATTTGGTATAGCTGAAAGAGAAAATGTTTAAAAATCATGAATGGAAGAGTTACTTGACCCTATAACATCATTTTAAAAAAACTGAATCGTGAATAATTTGGCTACTGAATTATAGAAACCTAATGAATCAAGAGAAATGTCATAAGATATAAAAGAAAATTTATAAACCACATATCTCGTAACAGAATTTAGTAACAGTTATGATAAACTGATGCCATAAGTCATAAATTATCATTACAGAAGAAAACAAGTAAAAAATGAGCCTAAGTTTCTTTGGCGCAATTGAGTTTTCTGTACAGCCGCTACAGCGTATAATCAAGGCCACGAAAGTAGATCTATCTTTCGGTGGCCTCGGTATACTATAATGCTGTATGAGCATCGGCCCATGAAAATTTAACCACGGGTCGGTGGTGGCCTATCCTATATAGTTGCCAGAAGCACCGTTATCGCTGATTTTAATTTTAAATAAAATAAAAACTAATGAGGCTAGAGGGCTGCAATTTGGGATGTTTGATGATTGGAGGGTGGTTGATCAACATACCAATTTGCAGCCCTCTAGTCTCGGTAGTTTTTAAGATCTGAGGGCGGAAGGACAAACAAAGCCGACACACTAGTTTTCTTTTACAGAAAACTAAAATTCATGCACATGATGATATCAAGACTTATTAAATCACAGGGATCTGTGTAAAAAAAAATCTTTATTAGATTCTTCATTATCATAGTAGAAGCATTACTGAATCACGAATATTATGGTAGAAAGGACAGTCCTAGGTAAAAGGCACTGAATTATCAATCCCATGGCCGGCAGAACTATTGAATCACAAAGATCATGGTAAGAAGTTACTGAATCATAGATTTTATAGTTTAAACAGTTAATGAATTCTCGAAAATATGGTGTTAAAATTTATTGAATCATAGGTGATATTGCAGAAAGTCATACAATCGTGAATATTAAGGTTAGAAAAGTTATTCAGTCCCAAGACATGGCACGAAAAGTAATCGAGCACAGACACCATTGCAGAGAGACACTAAAACAAGAGGTATTATGGAACAGAGAATTATTAAATCTTTAAAGCACCGTGAAAGCATCGTGAACGGAAAAGAGCAAAATAAAAGGTAAACCTTGCCACTGTTATTTAACTTAAAACGAATACAACATGACACTGGACACTGTGAACAGTTGCTGGAGGCCAGTCTCTCTCTCTCTCTCTCTCTCTCTCTCTCTCTCTCTCTCTCTCTCTCTCTCTCTCTCTCTCTCTCTCTCTCTCTCTCTCTCATAAGTCTCGCTATTTTCATTGAAATCTCTGGAATTCATCTTTCACAGTTTATTAACAGCTTTTTCTTATGAGTGTTAAGTATTGTCAAATGTTACTATAGTATGACTTGAACACCGGTGCCCTAAACCCCATTCGAAAGGAACATATGGGGCTGTTCTACGTTTATGTTCTTCTACTGCAGTTCACATTCCTTGTCTCCTCACTTAAACTACAACTGAGGGACCCTAGGCTGCCTAGATAAAACGAACCGAACCTATTCTTCCTTCTAACTTACCCTCAGATCAGTGCAGAATATAATCAGAATTATGTTTTTTATATATATATATATATATATATATATATATATATATATATATATATATATATATATATATATATATATATATGTGTGTGTGTGTGTGTGTGTGTGTGTGTGTGTGTGTGTGTGTGTGTGTGTGTGTGTATGTAACAAATCATTTGCTCATATGAGTATCCACTAACTTGCACTTACCAAAACGATAGCACTAGCCATCAGGAGAGCCCTCCTCGGGACGTCAAACCCTCTGGGGAAACTGAGACGAAGTTGACGGGAAATTTTATTGTAGGAAATGCTGCCGCTGTCGAACGAAGATGACGTCAGGATCTACGTACAAGGAAAGGTTGGAAATAGCTGTTAGATTTGATTTGCCGTAACCTTTGAAGGAGGAAATACAATTCATGTCATTTTAGCTGGTCACTATATGTGCGCATGTGCTCACGCTGTTGTTTTTGAGAGTTTATGTAAACAGAATATGTACACGTGTATGGTCTTATCATACTAAGTCACTGTTGATCTCAACATTATTATTTCTGGTATCATCATCGTTATTCATGTTGTCTTGAAAATAATAGCTGATTCTACGGCATTTAATTTGTATAGAGTCTTCTCTATTCGTCTGACAATCTTCTCATCAGCGTGTAGCTGGTATATCAAGTTTCCTGAGGACATATAGAAGTTTTCTGTTGTCTTAGTTTTATTTTCTCATACGTTTCGATACGCACTCTGGCGGCCATCTACTGAGAGTTGCAAAAATTAATGAACTGAGATACATGATGTGCTCAAAGTCTTTTGGGTTTAGATAGCAGTTTTTCTGGGATGATCCTAAGTTGATATTACCCGCTGCAAAGAACAGAGATTAAACTGAGAAACAAGGAATGAAATGATATTCAGACTCTCATATTAAAATGTTGGCAACATTGACTCCATACAACTTTCATGTTCACTTTGAGAGACTGAAGACCTCTTACTGAAATTGAAGGAAATTCAATGATTTTTAACCAGATGGACAGGCTTGAACATTTCCAAAGATTACCCAACGGTTACACATTAATCCACTGATCACCCATACCTTGTACATTCTGTCGTAAGAGGCAAAATACCCAAAGAGCTTCTCGATAGAGCAGAGGCTAGCTCCAGTCTTCGACTTCAGTAGTAGCGTTCGGTAACTGGCGGTCGGAATCACTTCTCCGAGTATGACGCTTGCCTTCAACATCACTTCCCAGGTCTGTGGAGTTGAACACAAATGAAAACTCTTATAAAAGAAAACAGGTCATAAACACAGTGTTGGGAACTTATCGCATACATGTCACAAACACATGTTGGGAACTTATCGCATACATTTCACAAATGCATTTTGGGAACTTATTGCATACATGTCACAAACGCATGTTGGGAATTTATTGCATACATGTCACAAACACGTGTTGGAATTTATTGCTTACGTGTCACAAGCACGTGTTGGGAACTTATCGCATACATGTTGTCACAAACACTTGTTGGGAACTTATCGCATACGTCACAAGCATGTGTTGGGAACTTATCGCATACATGTCACAAACACATGTTGGGAACTTATTACACACGTCACAAACACATGTTGGGAACTTATCACATACATGTCACAAACACGTGTTGGGAATTTATTGCATACATGTCACAAACAGGTTAAAAGCACGTCGACAACAGTAAGAGGGGAACGAATCTTTAGCAAATTTTAGCTAATTGTATGATGCTCTGAATAGGACAACCATTAAGTCGTTGACTTGTATCTAATATGTTTGGATGTGTGTGCGAGAAGTTGCTGATGTGTATTTATAACATGTTTTATTGCAATGTAAACACATCTAAGATGGCTATAAGGGTAAAATATAAGGGTATTTGGTGAAAAGACGCCTTGGAAGCAGATTTAAATGGTGACCTGAATTGAGAGAAGTGTCTAAGGACTTGGGTGAATAAAGAACTGAGTGATTCCTTAAGCACCTACCTGAGTCAAAGTGACTTGAATGTTGAATGACAGAGAATGCATTAACCATATATAACACAAGTCTCACTCAGAATCCCTTCCTAATAGAGAAATTTTATCTATATGAATTCGATCCAAAAGAATGAAATCAGAATCAGGTAATGACATTTGCAGACACAATTTTCCGTTCCAGTTAATTTGTGCTGAGCTGGATTTTAGTGTCCCGTTTCTAGACTTGCTCAAGACTGGCCTCAGAAATCTGTGGCAAAGTTAAAGGAGTTGGAGAGTTATGCAAATGAGGAAGAACCAAGGAGAACCCTGGTATTGCTTACTTTGTGATGTTTAAGACACACAGACAGTTCCTCAAAACAGGTTGCATTTTAACAGACTCTATATACCTAACATATGAGCATTTTAGCAATTCTGATTCCATCCAAAATTTATTGCTGTGTTCTACAGAATTAATCAGGACAACAGTGTGTAGCATCTAAATAACATAAGTTATATCATTACCAGAGTTTTATGCATTATGACAGTGACTGATAGCACGACAGAATGTTGATAAAATCTGGGTTTTATATTAGAGTATCACGTAGAGAGGCCTGGCCTAAGCCAGTTTCAAGGCTTAGGCCTTGTAACATTAACCATGATAAAGTGCGCGACTAACGTAGAATTTCTCCTGAGGAGATTTGCGTATTCCATTAACGGTTTAAAGTTTTTGAAAGTATTTGTAGTTTATCTCCATAATTTCATAAAGAATTAAAAAAAAGAGAGTGGGACGCATATTCCCATTCTTTGAGGAAATAATCAATTCGTGACCATACAGAATTATTCTCTTGGGTTTTTCTCAACTTATAAAGCTAACCAAAACCCCTTGAACTCTTTCTTGTTCGAGTGAGTGCGAATATTTCATTTTCTTTTTTTACTTCAGTAAACAATGTATAATGAAGAAATCGAGTTCATCGAAAAAAAAATGTTGATTATGAAGTCTGACTTTACTGCATACTCGATATCCATCACGTATATCGATATATATATATATATATATATATATATATATATATATATATATATATATATATATATATATATATATATATATATATATATATATATATATATATATATATATATATATATATATATATCATTTATATACATATAATGTATGTGTGTATGCATGTATATATGATTCAAAAAACTTTGAGAGAGAGAGAGAGAGAGAGAGAGAGAGAGAGAGAGGACGGACGCATTCATGATGTATATAGAGCACAGATACAATTAACATACAATTAACATAAATTTTGAATCTAACTGACCAAAATATCACCCTCCTCGTAATAACCTACTTCAGAACGCGTAGTACAACAGAATTTCTGTACGAATTCCTCCACCCAGAGCAGAGGCTGATCATCGGGAGTATAAACATGGAACTTGGACCCTGTGACGTAAGGTCCTCCACAGCCACAGCAGTCTCGCTGAACTGGTGTGCTTGCGAAGTAGAGGATGGTGTCCTTGTTGTCCTTAATTGCATACGTCCCTCCTGCAATCACGAGTGAAAGTCTTATTATACTTTTAATGGAGAGGAAGACAGCACTGGAAAATAGTAATCTGGGCCAGGTAAATTCAGGCAAGAAAAGTTAAAAGGAAATAAAGAGCTCAGCTCATCCACAGGTGAAAACAAGTTAAAAATGCGCCGAAGTTTCTTCGGCGTAATCGAGTTTTCTGTACAGCGTATAATGCTGTATGGAACTCTCACCCACGGCCCACGAAACTCTGAGCCACGGCCCTGTGGTGACCTGTGTTGTTGGCACATATAGCGGTGCCGGACGCACGATCATGGCTAACTTTAACCTTAAATAAAATAAAAAAAAACTACTGATTCTAGAGGTCTGCATTTGGTATGTTTGATGATTGGAGCGTGGATGATCAACATATCAATTTGTAGCCTTCTAACCTCATTAGTTTTTAAGATCTGAGGGCAGACAGAAAAAGTGCGGATGGACAGACAAATAGCCAACTCAATAGTTTTATTTTACAGAAAACTAAAAGTTTCAAGGCTGGTGAAATATAATACTTGGCACTAACATCATGAAAGATTAATATAGCGTCCCATTAATAACAGACGCCAAAAACAGTGCAGTTCTAAAAATGTGATTATTTATGTTCTAGTACATTCCCATTTTCCCTGAATATCCACTCATACTCTTAGCCCGCTGACTCCTCTGAGGCCCTTTGCCACTAACATAAGACCTTTCCACGGTACTCACTTTTGTGCCATCCTGACCCACTTACTGTAAAATGCGTCTACAGTATCCAATGCTTGCGGGTTCGCCAAGAGCCTGTGACTCCATTGTCTCCTAGGTATACACACACACATCGTCTTCCTTCTTCCACCCTAGGCTAAGTTCCTTCTTTTACCAACCATGATATTCTTTACATGTCCTACTATTACATCCATGAGATTTTATACAATTTTTTTTATCAGATTATGTCCCTAGTTTCACATTAATGATGTGCATTCTCCAAAGCCCTTGTCTATTAGGCACAGGTCCTGCTGTTCATCGTATTATTGTGTTCTCAGATATGATCTGAATTTGCTCTATGAGCTCAGCAAGAGTTCGATGTTTCGAGTTTATATAGCGTTATCTGCCTTATAATATTCTGGATTCCAAGTCTGGTAGATTTTTTATAGCCTACAATTGACCTGAAGTAAACACAGTATCATATTGACCACCAGTCCTTATATTATATATTTCCGTCTCATTCTTGGGGAACAACTTGTTTCCTAAATATCTGAATTCATTTGTTTGATATTTGCGAAGTTTCTTTGTACATTCGGTTGTATCTCTTGCCTGTTTCTTCTTGCTTCATTATTTTGTTTTTCTCGGCCTACATGTAAACCAGGTCTCTAGATCTTTGTTCCTTGAGTGGCTGGTTAATGATTCTTGGAAATATATGAACATTCCTGTTATACTCACATTTCCTTAAAAGTTCATGGTTTTGACTTTTGCACCTCTTAACTGACAAGCGTCTACAAATTCTTTTGTGCTTTATTTTACTTTTCTGGGACCCTTTTAAATAATATGGGGACAACAGACACTGCCTGCATCTACTTTTCATGTTTCTTCCAACTTGAACACATTTGCTGCATCTGTAACATGCTATAGCCGGATTCATACTTTTCTTTGTATCAAATTATGATAGTTCCAAAATGAGGGACTATGGACACTTCAACAAGTCTGTTTAAAGTCTCTGTTTAAAGTCTACAAGAATCTGCCACTTTTTAATATTTTACTATTAATGTATGACATAAATACCTGATCTGGTCTTGATCTTCTCTTCCTGAACCTTACTGAAAGTCTTATAACATTTTTGTACTGGCTTGCAGTTTGTCTCTGATATTTTTGGTGTGAACTAGTTAACATTTCATCACAAGTTGGAACTAATGTTATAACTATGCAGTTGTTAATCTTGTATTTATCCACTACAAGTTCTGCGTACCTTTGATGACTTCTTTCAGCATATTCTTGTTCCCTCCTGCTTCTCATGACCTTGTTCCTTGCCTCACATCTGTTCATCATCTTTTTGACCACTTGGTGATTTTCTTTAACTGTTCCTTGAATATCATCTTCATCACTCCTGTTCTGTTTTCCACCTGTTGGTTTCCTCTTCTTATTGTTGATTCACTTAGCGGTTTTTTTCCTTCTGTGACTCAAAAGTTTTCTGTGTTTTAGAAAGTTTTGTATTGAGCTATGAAGTTTTCATTTCGTTTATCATGTATCCTTACTCTTTTCTCGTCAGTAACAGCTCTCTTTCATTTACCGTCGAATCTGTGTTCTTAATTCCTTCCTTCCCACACTATCCAACGTTTACCACTCTGGCTTGTGTGGGGTTTATTGAAAATACAAAATCTGTGCTTAGGCTCCTTGACAACTATACCTCAGGAAAACAAAAGTCCGATACCTATGCATGATTAGAGCTTTTATGAGGCTTATTCCTTACTCGCATCTTAGTCAGTGTTTCTGGTACTTGATTTTTAGTGGGAAACTAGCTGTCCCCAATTCTGAATATTTCAGTCTCAAATCATAGTTAACATCTTCTGGTTCTATATCCTAAAATCTTAGTTTAATCTGCCACGACAGTTTTCATTGCTTAATTCTCAGAGAGGGGTAAGTATGCAATGTAAGGTGTCAAAGAATAGGTTTTACATTTAAGAAATACTCTTATTGCTGCCTCTTCTGGTCTCTCTCTCTCTCTCTCTCTCTCTCTCTCAGTTCATTCTATTCTGAATGTCGCAATGCCATTTAAAACTCGTAATTATTAACTGAACTCCACCTCTCATTGCTTTTATCCTTCATCCTTCGACCCAAAGTTTCTCTCTCTCTCTCTCTCTCTCTCTCTCTCTCTCTCTCTCTCACGCACATACACTACCCTATGCTGTTTCTTGTTTTCCTTCAAAGATCTCTCTCTCTCTCTCTCTCTCTCTCTCCTCTCTCTCTCTCTCTCTCTCTCTCTCTCTCTCTCTCTCTCTCTCTCTCTCTCTCTCTCTCTCTCAGTTCATTCTATTTCTGAAATGTCGCAATGCCATTTAAAACGCGTAACTATTGATTGCACTTCACCCGTCATTGTTTTTATCCTTCATCCTTCGACCCAAAGTTTCTCTCTCTCTCTCTCTCTCTCTCTCTCTCTCTCTCTCTCTCTCTCTCTCTCTCTTCTCAGTTCATTCTATTTCTGAAATGTCGGAATGCCATTTAAAACGCGTAATTATCAATTGTACGCCATCTCTCATTGTTTTTATCCTACATCCTTCGACCTAAAGTTTCTCTCTCTCTCTCTCTCTCTCTCTCTCTCTCTCTCTCTCTCTCTCTCTCTCTCTCTCACACACACACACACACACACACATATATTACCCTATGCTGTTTCTTGCCACCCTTTCCTTCAAAGATCTCTCTCTCTCTCTTTCTCTCTCTCTTTTGCTGACAAAACGTGACATTTGTCGCACCTCCAGATACATTTTACCAAATCAGTCTTTCGTCAAAGTTCCATGTCACGACTGTATCGTGTCCCAAATGGGTCGCTCCCTTCACAATAATGCGTTAAAAGCGTTCATGTCAGTTTCTTAGCCTTAGGGGTGAACTCAGGGATCAAATCAGCCATTCCTGAAAGGAACATTTTTTTTTTTTTTTTTAACCTACAGCATGTTTTACTCCGTGAGATAGTTCTTATTTAAAATTAAAGATGGTTTTATTCCATGGGATATTTTTATACATATAACTAAATTTGTTTTACTCCATGAGATAGTTCACATTTAAAACTAAACATGTTTTAATCCATGAGATATTTCTTATGTAAAACTAAATTTGTTTTACTCCATGTGATATTTCCCATCCAGAATTAAACATTTTACTCTATGAGATATTTCTCATTTAAAACTAAACATGTTTAAATCCATGAGATTTTTTTAAAACTAAACTTGTTTTACTCCATGGGATCTTTATCATTTAAAACTAAACACGTTTTACTCCTGGGAATATTTCTTATTTAAAACTAAACATGTTTGACTCCAAGAGCATTGCCCATTTAAAATTACAAATTTATTTCTCCATGAGATATTTCTCATTTTAGGTTAAACATGCTTCACTCCATAAGATATTTTTCATTTAAAACTAAAGCTGTCGCACTCCATGAGATATCTCTCATTTAAAACTAAACATGTTTTACTCCGTGAGATATTTCTCAATCAAAACTAAACATACTTTACTCCATGAGATATTTCTTATTTAAAATTAAACAAGTTTTACACTATGAGATATTCCTTAATAAAAACTAAATATGCCTTACTCATTGAGATATTTCTCACTTTAAGCTAAAAATGTTTTACTCCAAGATATTTCTCATTTAAAATTACGCATGTTTTACTTCATGAGATATTTCTCATCTAAAATTATGCATGTTTTACCCCACAGGATATTTCTTATTCAAAGCTAAACATGTTTCACTCCATGAGACAGTTCTCATGTAAAACTAAACATTTTTTACTCCATGATATATTTCTCATTTAAAACTAAACATGTTTCACTCCCTGTGACATTTCTCATGTAAAACTAAACATTTTTTACTCCATGACATAGCCTATCTCAGTTGAAACTAAGCATGTTTCACTCCCTGAGATATTTCTCATGTAAAACTAAACATTGTTTACTCCATGAGATATTTCTCAGTTAAAACTAAACATGTTTCATTCCATGAGATATCTCTCAATTCAAACTAAACATGTTTCACTTCATGAGATATTTCCAGTTTAAAAATAAACGTCTTCTACTCAATGAGACATTTCCCATTACAAACTAACCATCCAAATGTGTGATGGAGACTTCATTGTTATAACCCAGGGGAAGAAGTCCTTTTAAATAGTAGTCGTCTTGTGAAGGTGCACGCAACTGGAAGCCTTCATTAGTATGGTCAACGGATGATGGTCCCCAGACTTCCTGCAAATAAAAAAAATAATAAAAAAAAGAAATAATAATAATAATAATAATAATAATAATAATAATAATAATAATAATAATAATAATAATAATAATAATAATAATATACAATTATTTCGCCAACGTTTCTCCCAGTTCCAACTGAGTATGATCACGGCTTAGGGTAGGAATAGGTTCCAGCAAGAGGCTTAACCCCTGCTGACCCCCGACTATTTATTGAGTAGACACGCCCGTCAACATCAATCTACTCCTACCCTAAGCCGTGATTATACCCAGTTAGAACTGGGGGAAACGTTGGCGAAATAATTATAAACTTTAATTGACAAATACATACATTGTATAAAACTCTACGGATCATGTCCTCCATATTTAAATAATATAATAATGATAATAGTAATAATAATAATAATATAATAATAATCATAATAATAATAATATAATAATAATAATAATAATAATAATAATAATAATAATAATAATTTAAATTCAAATTTAATTGAGAATTACGGTTTACTTTGACATAGTCATGATTTTGTATATCAATCAACATCACTACATATATAATCAACATCACTACATGGACTCGAAATGAATGATCTTCAACATATTAGGCAACAGGTAAACATTAATTATGAAATAATGGAAATTATTTGGTCATCGTCACTATATCTCTCAATAAAAAAGTAATAACAATAACATAATGAAAAAGATGATAATGAAAATAAACACAATAGGAATAGAAATAAATTTAACACAACAACTGAAAATATAGTGAACAAATGACCTAATCGGTTTCTAATAATAGGAAATCGAGAAGCTAAAAAAGTCACAGTATGAAGGCTGTTGTATTTACATCATGTTAATAAATTCAATGAATTTCTTATTAAAAATTTGCTTCGTCATGCTGCAGCAAATTTGCAAAAGTTTCGTCGCTTAGGAACGTCTAACAAACAGATGAAAAAAAATATAAGAAAAACTAAATCGCCTGCCACCAATAAACACTTTCGAAGCCTTTCAAGTATTACCTTGCGTTGAACGATGAAGAATCATGCAATAATTCACACCTGAATGCTACCATTCAACAAAATGTCACAGAATTTAGGACGTTCAAGGACCAAATGGTTACAGTGACATTCCTGTATGGAAACATTACAAAAATCCACGCACGCGAATATTCCATGCTTTTGTGTAGGCGTTTATCAGGTGCTTGTAAATTTGCATGTATATATATATATATATATATATATATATATATATATATATATATAAAAGTGTATGTGTGTGCGTGCCTGTGTGTGTGTGTATATACATGTATACATATGTATCTGGTCAAAAGTGACCATTAGATTCTACATATATATTTCAGCCTAAAAAGCAATAAAAACGACTGTCCACATGGCTACGATGGTGAGGATGGGTCTATTCAAGCTCTAATATATTTATATATATATATATATATATATATATATATATATATATATATATATATATATATATATACATATATACACACATATATCTGAAAACGACAGGTATATGTATGTACGAGAGGCAATGAACTTTTATCCCTCTCGTGGCCAGGTCGGCAACGTGACCTAGTTATGAATAAAATTCGTGAAATTAAGAGTGCATTGTGGCTATTACAATTACATATATATTACATATTTCGAGTGCTTTCTTACGTTGTAATGTTCAGGGTTGGACAGCCTACTACAAGTTCTAGAACTAAGCCCTCTCTCTGTGTGCCTCCATATTTTCTTTCAGTCACCTAACTTCCACTGCTCCGGGCTGGTTCTTGTGTGGCATTTTATGTTGAATTTATGTTGTCTTTTTATCTCGTTTCCATTGAATCATTTTCTGCACTTCAGCGTTTTCAGTGTAATGTATATGAATGTGTTTGAAGTGTACATTTAAGCTTTTACAGTTTACAGTTACTATAATCGTTGTAACCTTGAAAGTGCGACTGGGAAGTAGGTAACTAAACGTCGGCCAATAAACTGTTTTATGCATAAGAGGCCTATCTCATTAGCCCGCAAGGTGAAACGAAGGGACAGGCATCTTATGAATAAAACAATTTATTGGCCGACCTTTAGCTCCCTACTTTCCAGTAGCATTTCAAGGCTGAAACGTTTAAAGACACTAAAATAGTGTAAAGTTAAACTATTATAGTGTCTGCAATTGTTCCAGCCTTGAAAATGCGACTGTAAAGTAAGTCACGAAACGTCGGCTAATAAACTGTATTATGTATAAGACGCCTGCCCCTACACTTCACCTTGTGTGTGTGTGTGTGTTATATATATATATATATATATATATATATATATATATATATATATATATATATATATATATATATATATATATATATATATATATATATATATATATATATATATATATATATATATATATATATATATGTATATATATACAGATAGATAGATAGATGAAGCATTACTGACCACGCCACGGCAGCATTCCTTTTCTCCTGATTGGGTGTCAGTGGCCTATATTAGAGTTCGGACCACATGAGGGCTGAAAAATATTCTCTCGTTTGCACAAGCTGACACGGTCTTACATCAAACTGGTCACTTAACCAGAAACATGATTTGACACAGCTTAGCCTTTCATCATAAAAAGCTCTAATTGGTCTTTGCAAATCACTCTCTACACTTTACATTCTCAACGCTTTCATTATCACACCCCTTTGATTTCAGTCGTAAGAATTTTCTGCCTGTGTCACAACCCTAAGCATTTTTCCTATGTTCTCAAATTCATCGCTCAACTGTTTTATTAAAAACCGCTTGACCTCCATTCCCAATTCCAACTCACCTTCACTGCTCCTCTGCATCAGTCCTTTCGTTATTTTCTTTCCTAAATCAAATCCTTACCAAATAGCTTCCCAATATACTAAGAATTCTATGCCCTCTTATTCTTACCATCATCTTTGTGACATTGTCCTTTAGATAAAAAAAAAATATTCGTTTCATTTCGATTTTTGGAACCTTTCCCTCGTCCTTCGTACCTTACACACACTGGCCAACCCCTCGGTTAAGCAATCTCGTTTAAAGTCCCATGAAATACACTGCATTTCCACCCTCTCTATAGTCCTTCGTAATTACCAAAACAGACACCCCCACAACCATTTTCAAACTTTCATTGACTCCTTTCAATCTTGTGTAACTTAGATCTGCCTCCCTTCAATCTTCTGCAATCAACAAATCTTCAAGATACTATTTTCGTCGACATGGGACTGAATTCTCCTTGTATACTTGATTTCATGATCCCAATGCTTATTGGCCTTTCTGTAATCCCGTCCCTACAGTAGAACTTCGATTTTGACAAAGTATTTCCCCAAATCTGTCATTCAATTCGTCTCATGATGGTCTCTTCTGCTCTGCAACTGCACATCTGATAATATCCTTTTTGTCCGTCACTATCATACTTTCTTTCATCATCACAGCATTATTATTGTCCTCTTTCCTTTGCACCCTCTACCGTTAACCTAGTCACCACATCGTGTTACCTTTCATACTACCAGTCGACTATTTCCACATCAGTAATTTTAAGAAGTTTATTTTCATTCATATGCAAATAGGACGAAAGAGGTGGTTTCGGGCTGAGAGAGAGAGAGAGAGAGAGAGAGAGAGAGAGAGAGAGAGAGAGAGAGCCGACAACCTGTTTCTATGGTCACTTTCACGCCCTTGAGCTGCCTTAGAAAAAACACCTCTTATGGCATTCAAAAAAAAAAAAAAAGTCAAGGTGTCTGTCAAACTCTATTTTCTTCTTGTTCTTCATTTTTTGTTTCTGTACATTACTTTTTAACCAATCTCTCTCTCTCTCTCTCTCTCTCTCTCTCTCTCTCTCTCTCTCTCTCCTCCCTGTATGTATACATATATACACACACACACACACACACACACATATACATATATATATATATATATATATATATATATATATATATATATATATATATATATATATATATATATATAAAACACATATATATATATATATATATATATATATATATATATGTGTGTGTGTGTGTGTGAAGCACGTACTGCCACGTGAGTGCACACGTTGAGAAAAAACATGAATACTTTCTTAGACCGAAGTTTTAACGAACTATAGCAGCACTGCGTACCAGAGAAAGCTCGACAAGGTCATAGACCTGTGAGTTAATTGCCAGATCCATTACTAAAACCTAAGGAAAGGTAGCCTTAGCTGTACTTGCTTGAGCGGGTTTGTCTTTTGTGCGCTCTGTACAGCTTTGTATAAATTCGTAGCTAATGGCAACGAAACCCTGTTTTGGAAACAGGCCATAACTAAGTTAGTGGAAGCATGCTGTATTTCCGTGACCGCAAAATTTATACTGTACTACTGCATTCTTATGAAACATAAATGCTTTCTCTCTCTCTCTCTCTCTCTCTCTCTCTCTCTCTCTCTCTCTCTCTCTCTCTCTCTCTCTCTTTGTGGTTAAGTTGCGAAATTACAAGAAACTCGATATATAATATAAATACACATTTTATACATGCATATATGTAGTTTATACTTTTTAAGCAATTTTTCCTGATAAGAGATTGTTGCATACTGAAACAAAAAGCTAATCACTGCCATACACATACACACAACCACACATACACACACACACACACACACACACACACACACACATATATATATATATATATATATATATATATATATATATATATATATATATATATATATATATATATATATGTATATATATATATATATATATATATATATATATATAATTTATATACTGTATATTATATATTTGTGTATATATATAAATATTATACATATATATTATTTGTACATATAAATATATAAACATATATATATACATATATATATATATATATATATATATATATATATATATATATATGTATATATATATATATATATATATATATATATATGTATGTATATATATATATGTATGTATATATATATATATATATATATATATATATATATATATATATATATATATATATATATATATATAATCCAAAGCTCTCACCCGGTTGGAAATCACTGGTTGAAGGGCGCCTCTTTTTACAGCCAGGTCATTTGTGACATATGAAATTCCCTTTGTAGGAAATGGAAGCGAGCAGCGGATCAAGAATGATTAAATGAAAAGACTAATTGAGTTTCAAAAGTGTTGTACGTGGTTTCTTAAGAGGTAATGTTACCTTTGAGAAGCCAAGTTGACCCGGTGTTCGCGTGTTGGAGCTAAAAAAGCAAAAACAGGATTTCCTCAGCGAAATTTAGAGGCTAAAAGGTGTTATGATTATAATTATTCATCATGAGTCTTAATGATAATAAAATACAATGATTGTTATATTGATAATAAACACATTATTTATATATACATATATATATATATATATATATATATATATATATATATATATATATATACAAATATATATGTATGAATGTATTTATTTATATGTATCTACATACAATCACTCAAATCATTTAATGAAGATAGAGAGCAAATGCTAAATTGATGTAGAAGAAAATGAATAACTTCAAAATGGAACAGAGGACAATGACGCTCGTCTAACTCCAGTTGGTATTTGATCTACGTCTATGCATTTACCTATAAACAAATTCTGTATATATATATATATATATATATATATATATATATATATATATATATATATATATATATATATATATATTGTTTGCAGGTAGGTAAATGGATAGATGGGTAGATCAAATACCAATTGGAGTTAGACGAGCGTCATTGCCCTCTAATACATTTTGAAATTATTCATTTTCTTCTACGTCAATTTAGTATTTGCTTTTATCTTTATTATATGTTCAGAGTGCTCATATACAGATGCATATAAATATATACATACATACATACATATATAAATATATATATATATATATATATATATATATATATATATATATATATATATATATATATATATATATATATATCATGTGCTAATTATCAGTATAACAATCATTGTTGTTTTAATTATGATCAAAACTCACGCTGCATGATGAAAATCATAAAGCCTTTTAGCCTGTAGATTCCATTAAGGATAAATCTACAGTAGTTTTTTGCTTAGTAATTCCAACACGCGATCACTTTGTCAACTTACAATTAACATTGCCCCTCAAGAAACCGTGTACGCCACTTTTAAAACTCAATTAGTCACTTCATTTAAGCTTCCTCGATCCGCTGCTTGCTTCCACTTCCTACGAAGGGAATTTCATAGGTCACAAATGACCAGACTGTAAAAAGTGTCCCCACTTCAGTCCATTGATTTTCAATCGGGTTGAGAGCTTTGGTTGCAATATTATATAGATCGCATTGCCTGAGCTTGAAGAATTCTTTTTATTGCGAGGCATTCTGTTCGAAAATTTATACGCACACACACATATATATATATATATATATATATATATATATATATATATATATATATATATATATATATATATATATACATATATATATATATATATATATATATATATATATATATTGTATATATGTGTGTGTATAAAATATATGTGCATGTGTAATATATATATATATATATATATATATATATATATATATATATATATATATATGTATGTGTGTGTGTGTGTGTGTGTGTGTACATATCGAGAGTATCAGAACGAGGTCACGTTGCCAACCTCACCACGAGTATAAATATTGTAACATTTAATTCTCCATGCTATTGCTAAATAAATAAATAAAATAAATAAATAAAAAACATATATCTTTATATATATATTATACATTGTATATACATGCATACCTCTCTTGATGTCTCATTGTTTGAAAGTCGTTGTTCCTTAACCAGGCAGCGGTTCGAATCCCACAAGTGACGAAGCACTTATTAATTATAATTCCCCTTGGGAGTTAGTTATTCCCGAGGTATGTGTAGTGAATTGGACATTAAAAATATTTATGGATTAATATTTCTGAATTAAAAAAAAATCACGATGGATGTGATAAGAAAATTCATATATATAAATATATATACTGTATGTATATATACACACATACTGTATATACAGTATATATAATTATAATTACATCAACACGTGATTTACGTATCACACATCGCCCCAGGTGAAAAAATAAGAGACTGGGTGTGGGTCCTGACCGGTTTCGACTGCATTTCTAAGCCATTGATTTCTACTACCCATTTTCCGACCTTCGTCAGCATATACTATATATATATATATATATATATGTATATATACATGTGTGTGCGTGTGTCTGTGCATCTACAATATATACATATTATTAACTACTGTATTAATATTCACATAGGTTTTTGACTAAAACTTTTGTTAGTGGTAATGGAAGCAATTTTTCTTTATCTAAATTTCAGTCGGTTCGCAAGACTCCAATGTATCAAAAAGAGAATTATTATCAGGATAATTTGGCTTCAAGGCACCTCGGGATTTATACACAACAGCAGCCTTCAACAAGAAGAAAAAATATCATGCAACCAAAAAAAATAAAAGACGGTAACAAAGACAAAACTGAGACTCGCCATTCTCTTCAAAGGGAGGGCTTTGCCGGGTGGATAACCTTCGGTAACTCTGTCCGTGATATATCCTTCGTAAGGCCTTACAGGGTAATCCTTCCACTCCTGTTTAAAGACTCCTTCTTGCATGTCCATTCTTCTTCGTCTTCTTCTTCTTCTTCTTCTTCTTCTTCTTCTTCTTCTTCTTCTTCTTCCTGTGTGACCAGAGAAAGTGGAAGGTTAAAAGTGCGATCCTCAAAAGTCACTTTTTGTGTATAGGCCTAGCTCGGCTAAATACCTGTGTTCAAATAATAATAATAATAATAATAATAATAATAATAATAATAATAATAATAATAACCGCAGTTAAATGAACAATTCTCTCACAAATTACTGTTTCGCAAAGCAGCTACACGGCGTATTAATGTCAGCCACAAACGGTAAGCCTCAGCAGAAACTGAACTGAAAATCAAAGACGAAACGGAACTCCGTATTAAAATCAAATCACAACACATGAAAGAATAACGCACGCAAAGCAATTCAGCGTTGAAACCACCACAGCTCGACTGGACGACTTTAACACCAAGGTAGCGCTTAAACGACTGAAAGGTAACGACCAGGTTCTTTGGCTATGAGTAACGGCCAATAAAGCATTGATTCGTGGTACGCGCCTGGAGCCGTTCATCAAGTATTTAAAAGCAACCTCTCTCTGTCCCATTCTGTTTGGCAGGACTACGCTGTAAGGAATGCAATGCGTAATGTATTTCTACTATTATTATCTATATTCAAAACGGGCGTTCAGTATACGGCAAAAAGTTTAATTGCAAGTATAGACTTATATATATTCGTATGCATGTGTGTGTGTGTGTATTATGCGTGGGTGGGTGGAATCGATCAATGGGTTCTCATCCATATTGGATTATGGTTTGATCATGCATGGCCCGACCCCACCGGGGTCCAGACGGCTTCAAAATAGGGTATGGTGCTATCAACCTCATTCCGAACGGACTTGCTCAGAACCTGAAATCTAACGCATAGCGCCACTCACTTACTCTGTGGAGAAACAGGCCTATGGCTATCTATCTATCTATCTATCTATCTATCTATCTATATATATATATATGTGTGTGTGTGTGTGTGTGTGTGTGTGTCATCTGTGGGCCTTTCCACCTGTCTGGCAATGGTGCTAAAGGGTCCCATCCTTCCCACATCGCTCGACTAACCAACGAGCCTCGCATTCGCTGCTTACGTCAACGGTGAGTTTCTCCTCTCAGTCCCCCCAGAGTGGTTTTAGGAATTGCCAGCGAGGCGAGGAGAGGCTGAAATGATGCATCTCTAAGCAAGAGGATTGTAATCCAAGAATATGGAAGACAGTAGACCAAAGGTTAACGTACTGAAGGGTATGGCATTACCCAAGGTTTAATAACTATTGGTTATATGGTTGCTACCGTCTCACGGCAACTCATGATGCACCTACGATAATCTACCAACCAGAAATAGAGGCATGATTTTGTTATTCTAATAATTTAGGGTCGACTACTACTCTCCTCAACTCAGACGTATGATATTCAAAGAAACGACGAATTACTTGAATTACTTCATCACACATTTAAAATATAACATGGTCTTCCAGAATATGATGTAATCTGTTTTATTAGATAATTATAAAATGATAGATAAAAGAGAACACGAATATTATAGTCTTAAAGCACTGTTGGCAAAAGGAATTAATTTTAGATATGATCATGGAATAATTCATGAAATTGAAGAAATTCAGGTTACGACTGTTTAATTCCATGATACGACCAGGAAATTATTTCAGTAGTGGCCGTGAAATAATAAATCGTTGTAATATTCCCAGGATAATTTGCTAAAACATTTCCAGAACTCCTAGTCACTCCAAGAAACAACACTGAAACAGTTTCAGGGTGTGATCGACGACAGAATCCAGTGGTATGAATATGAAATAGACTTCAGGATACACCACTGAAACAGTGTGATAATTTAACACTAAAATTACTCCGTGATACCATCACAGAGCAGTTACAGAGTATGGCAGTAAAATTATGTTAAAATATCTTGGAATATTTCCAAGATATGATCATGAAATCATTTCAGACTGTAGCATGGGGATCATTCCAGGATAAGGCATTGAGATAATTCAAGGATAATATGTTGGATTGAACTGAATTGAATTGAACATAGAGTTTAGGCCAAAGGCCAAGCACTGCGGTCTATGAGGTCATTCAGCGCTGAAACGGAAATTGACAGTGAAAGGTTTGAGAGGTGTAACAGGAGGAAAACGTCGCAGTAAGATGGAAGAAAGAGAACATGAACGGAGGCACAGTAAAAGGAATGAAAGGGGTTGCAACTAGTGGCCGAAGGCATGCTGCAAAGAACCTTAAGTAATGACTACAGTGCACCGCACGAGGTGCACTGACCCACTATCCCCCTACATACAGGGGTTCCCTGGGGTACATGTACCCCCAGGGGTACATTTGCACGTTTCAGTGGGTACATTTGGTCCGAAGAAAATAATTACAACTGTACAATACATGGTGTTGTAATCTGCACTCAGATTGCACTTTTCTCAATTTCCTCCTGAATACTAGAGTGCATCAAGTTTTTTTTTTTTCCTGTTTCTGCCTTATCTGCAGGACTGAATGTGTGTTGAATTGTTAGTGATCCATTTATGTTGAGTTACTGCGATGCATCAAAATAAGAATACCTGAGTTTTGTTTATTAATGTTTTGGATAATAATAAAAAGGTATGTATTGTATGTGCTGGATCAAAATATAAATTACCTTAGTAATTGCTTTATTTCTGTTATAACCATTTAAGATACCTATGTAATCTACACATGCAGACTCCATAAATTTAAAATATCAAAGTATTAAAATGTTCTTTTTTAATATTAAGCTTAATTTTTAGTGTTAGGGGTACATGGGAACCTATGAAAAAGCCCAAGGGGTACCGAGGAACAAAAAGTTTGGGAACCTCTGCCCTACAAGGATAATATGTTGGAGAACTTATAGGTTACGATACTGAAATCATTGCAAGATACGGCAGTGAATAATAATTCTTGGATTCGAAAGAACCTGTTTTGTTTAGATCATGGAATCACTCCAACGCACGAAATGCAAATAATTCCAGGAAGCAAGGCTGGAAAATTCTACAGTTACTGGAACTGTAAAGATATTTCGATGCAATTCAAAAATATGGAAACGTCTATAGGCGAGAATTTCTTGAGCTGTCTTCCTCAGCTATAATTTTAGTCTAAAATTACGATATTTCAGCTCATTACAAACCTGTATATAATCTTTATTTAAAAAAAGCCATATGCAATTTTTTTTTCTTGTCAAAAGACAGTGAGAAACCTTACTGCTTAAATCAACCTCTGTTCAGCAAGAAAAGTACTCGCTGATGGATTGATATAACTTAATGACAACCTCGCCCTTAGTAGAGAATTCTGTAGCCTACTCTTGAAGTATTACAAATTCTCATTAGGCAACACCATCTTCCATTACCTTTTATCTTGTTATTTTCTTATGTTTATCTTAAATACATATCAATGATATATTTCAATATTGCATCCATCCATGAATTTTGCATAATTAAAAATGAATGTCCTATTTTACCCATTAAGAAAAAGTTTCTGGTCATGTTAGTAACTGCTTCTAATCGCCATGTTACCCCTACAACTTTGATTCAGTCGTTTTCTGTTAAGAGTCTACGTCTTTTTTTTTTAGACGATGACTCAAAGTAAATGGAGGAAGCTTCATGACGTACTAACGCCATAATTACTGATTGTTTATAACTCTTCAAACCGTTATTACATTTGGAGATAATCATTACTAGTTATTTCTAGTGAATTCTTACTTCTTGCCGTCGGCTTTACCATTGGGGCAATCATTGCTTGTTTTTTAATCTTAGGCTGTAAAACTTCATTGAGATTGGAGACATTCATTATTGATTGTTTCTGTGCCTGATTATCATTATTAATTTTTGAGACACTCATTACTAGTTATATTTAAAAAATCAAATACACAGAATGAGAATGCCTTATTCTGCTAAAATTCTAATATCTCCTCTTAAAGAACCATACTGAAGTTAAAATTCAAATTGTAATTAAATTTCACATCATTTCAGAATACACAATTCACAGAAAAGCAAAGGGAAAGATGAAGCTTCAAATATGTATCCAGAAAACAACCTCATCTTCCAAGCACTTGATCTCTATATTTATTTTTGCGTCGTCTTGTCTTATCGTGCTGATGTTGGCGAAGGCAGGAACTGGGTAATTTTTTTTTTTTTTTTTTTTTTTGTCGTTCGCACTCGGTCTCAAATTGGCCTCTCTTTATCTCTCAAATCTCATTATTATTATTATTATTATTATTATTATTACTATTATTATTATTATTATTATTATTATTATTATTATTATTATTCAGAAGATGAAACCTATTCTTATGCCTTAGCCTTTTTAGTATTATTATTATTATTATTATTATTATTATTATTATTATTATTATTATTATTATTATTATTCAGAAGATGAAACCTATTCTTATGCCTTAGCCTTTTCAGTTTGTCTCGGGATAATCAGTAGCGAAAAGGTACCCCAAACTAAATTAATGATTTTCTTATCAAAACTTGTTGATTAACCTTATCCTCCTCTGCACCATCTACAATCTTTTCTTCCTACCTCTCCCCTCCATCCTCCTTCGCCATATCTTCCTCCTCCACATCCGTCCCCTCCTCCACATCCTCCTCCTCTCATTCCGTATACAGACAGGGCAAGATACCAATATCAGCCTGTTATAGAACTCCAACGTATATCTACCCCTGTAAGCTTACTCACAGAGAGAGAGAAAGAGAGAGAGAGAGAAGTATTCATCAAAATTAACGGTCATTTCTTGCTTTTCCTTGTGTGTAGATCCCGACATTATCCCCAGACAGCAGATACATTTCCTACAATAAGTATTGCCACAATCCCCGGTATAGCTTTCCTATAACATTCGACGTTTTACATTTGTTTATGTATCAATATCCGTGATTAAACGTGGTTGGGTGAGTTAACAACCACATATACATATGTATTCCTCTTTATATTGGTTTATTATTATTATTATTATTATTATTATTATTATTATTATTATTATTATTATTATTATTATTATTATTATTATTCATGTGTTTTGCTTGCGTTACTTGCAGAACATAGAACTTTTACTAAGAAACAAGTAACGAAGTATGCATGTCACTATTACGGAAATATGGCTACAATGGTATATATATATATATATATATATATATATATATATATATATATATATATATATATATATATATGTGTGTGTGTGTGTGTGTGTGTGTGTGTGTGTGTGTGTGTATGTATGTGTGTGTGTATCACATGCTATCAACATTCTCTTCATAATATGTTTGAACCTTTCTTTGTAAATACAAATATGAGTAGAAATGATTGACCCTTATCTACCAAACACAAAATCATTATTATTATTAGATTAATTTTCTCTTATGCAAGTACGGGGTTCTTGCAATAATGAACAACCAATAGCTAAATAAATTTAACCCAGACTCACCATTCTCTTGCAATGAGTTATTGTAATAGGTTTATGTCTTTTAAATACTCTTCCGATTATAATTTATGAGATTTTACAGAACATTCAAGGCGAACTGGAGAATGATGGTGATAATGCATTTCAGCATGAAACGACCACAAGCTCCCAGAACGACTTATAGAGACCAAGGTCGTTTAACGACCGAAGGGTTATGACCAATTCCTCTTGCCATGAGTAAAATGCCGATGAAGTAGTATTGATTCGTGGTGCATATCTTGGGACGTTCTTTGCATTCAGAATTAGTCTTTCTGTTCCGTGCTTTTTATGTTTTAAGGAGTGTAATGAATAATGTATTATTATTTTTTCATGACTATAGAGTACATATTCCGTCAACAATGACGGCAAAATTTTAAGAATTTTGCAGTTCCAACGACTTTTCGTCAAGTACATTATGTATATTATGTTTTTAAAGATCAGTGGTACCTGAATGGTACTAAACGCAGGTAGAATAATTAGGTAAAGGTGAAAATGATGCTCGATTCGGGTCCCATCCGGATCACATACCGGTACATAGCAGTATAAATTTAGCCGTTGTTCTTGTTGTTGTTTTTGTTGTGTTGTTGCTTCAGCTGAAGCTGGCCAACTGTCAGCATGGGCTGTCGCTCTTGGGTAACCCGTATAATGTTTGGTCGTTCGTGTCCTGGCGCAATGATAACAAGTAAAACATGCGCCGAAATTTCTTCGGAGCAATCGAGTTTTCTGTACAGCGTATAATCAAGGCCACCGAAAATAGATCTACCTTTAGGTGGTCTCGGTATAATGCTGTATGAGCCGTGGTCCATGATACTCTCAGCCGGCCGTGGTGGCCTGTGCTGCTTCATTGCCAGAAGCACGATCATGGCTTACTTTAACCTTAAATAAAATACAAACTACTAAGGGTAGAAGGCTGCAATTTGGTATGTTTGATGATTGGAGGGTGGATGATCAACATACCAATGTGCAGCCATCTAGCCTCAGTGGTTTTCAAGATCTGAGGGTGGACAGAAAAAGTGTGGTCGGGAGATGCAAAGCCGACACAACCGTTTTCTTTTCAAAAAACTAAACATTGTGTCTCAGGGATTGACACCATTCTTGGTGAAAATTTCGTGGATGAATTTCTGTAGATGTTAACATTCTATTAACATTCTGCAATGAGCAACTGCAAGCTTATCAATGTTTTAACAAGGAGTTATACAACTTTAAATGTTAACCGAAATCAGGCCCGTATTTTAAGCGAGTGCTCACAAAGTGCTGCCCTAAAATGGAAGACTGCAATATCTGCAAAACTACAAAACTGCGAAAAATGGTAGATACTCCCTCGCCTTCCGACTGATTTTGCAGATGCTGCAAATGAGACCCCCTTAATACTCGTGGAAAGCATTGAAGAATCATTCTGAAACTGCAGTAACTTGTGTACCAGTGTTTTACGAGCCCAATAGGTGGTATATCTCAATTTGGAAAATTTTGCCGATACTGTAGTTTTCCATTTTACGGCAGAGTAGTCATAGGGTGTCATACAGCACAGCAGCCTCCAACTTCAAACGAAAGGCAGTAAATGGTATTTAAGGTGTTAAATTATTTACCTACCTTACAAAACATCGAGCCCAAAATATCCAACGCTTGAAAAGGCTTACCTTTTAATAAGGCAGATCTCGAAGTTTGTAAGTGCTGGAAATCGCACGCATATGTTAATGCCAAAGCATTACTCTTTAGTTTCCTGGTTGTATGTCATCACCACGACCTCAGTGTATACGCAAGGTAACTGAGATGAAGAGGCGAACTTAAGAGTCAATCGGTTAACTTACGATGTCCACGCCGTAAAAAAAAAAAAAAAAAAAAAAAAGCTAAAATGAAGAAGTAAATAAAGGAAAAACGATTTTCTTAAATAAAAAATACTCCAAAAACCGTTTGTCCTTATGCCCACATCCTTTACTTTCCTCGGCAATTATGCGTTTTCTCATGCAAGTAAAATGGAGAGAGATAGAGGGAGAGAGGACATGTTTAAACAAATATTTATTTGTGTATGTGTATACTCAACGCTTCATTTCCATAAACGGGACAACGAGTGACAGAAGATTGCTTATTAAATTTCATTTTTTTTTTTCAAAGGATATTAATTTGCATTAAAGATCTCAAGATTATTGATTGCAGTATCCTGCAGGTCTGCGCCAGATAAGGGCTCTAAAACGCTCTCCCCTTCGGCATTAGATAACAAAAAAGAAAAGCTCTCTCACGAGGGAACTCCCAGGTGCAATTATTGTAAGACATTAGCTACATCCGTTATAATAACGGCTGCGTGTAATTATCGTTATTAATTGGAGTTATAGTTGCTTGCTGTTGTTAGGGAGGATAATTTCAATAATTAGATTCCCCACTCTCTCTCTCCTTTCTCTCTCTCTCTCTCTCTCTCTCTCTCTCTCTCTCTCTCTCTCTCTCTCTCTCTCTCTAGTATTCCCCACTCCCTCTCTCTCTCTTAGATAACCCTCTCTCTCTCTCTCTCTCTCTCTCTCTCTCTCTCTCTCTCCCCTAAACACTTGCATGTTAAGTAGCAAAACAAAACTCGTGTCAACAAAAACCCCATAACGTGTGGTTCCTTGAATTCACCGAGCGAGTTTAATCCCGCAAATGGACAAACACACTTAGGTCAAGCACAGGCATTTATCATTAAAAACCTCTCGGGTTTGGAAACTTCGACGGGAGTTTGCAGGAGACAGAAGCCCCGTCTTCAGGGATCGATAGCCCCCGGTGGGTTTAACCCCCAGGGCTTCCCGGAAGGAAGGAAGGAAGGATTCGCAACCCTCAGTTGTCAGGTCAACATCATCCCGGACGCACGAGGACTCCGCGTTTTTCGTCCTGCTCGTTCCTGCTTTGCGTTTTTGAGTTTTGTCCTTTTTTCGGTTTTCCGAGCTTCGTGTGCCTTTGTGGGCTCGGTTCTTGTTTTAGATTCTTTTAGATTTTTATTGTTTTCTCGATCTTTCAGCTGCTGTTTTGCGTTTCCTTTCTCGCTTGAGGTTTTGTGTGCAAACGCATCTTCATCTGTTTGTTTGAACTTTGAAAGTTCGTTATCGAAACACTTTCTTGAGTTTTGATAACCACTGTCCGACATGTGTTAATTTCTATTCAGTTTTGGGTATTATTCTTTCTTATTGATTTAACGAACGCGCAAGAAAACTCTACGATCTAAAAGTAATGTAAAAATTGAAGTGGACGAAAGAGGTTTATAGTTCTTTTGAAAAGGTGTTAAATGCTGTTAAATTCTATTGGAAAAAACATACAGTTACAAAAGTTTATATATAAAGTTTATAAATATTATAGCTATATGCTGAAGAAAGTAATTATCTCCAGACTGAAGTGGAATAACTTCATGTGAATATTACCTGTGTTTTCTTTTACATTATTTTCCATAAAGTTCTCCTTTGGAAAACAGCACCATGCAACAGAACCGTCGTCCTGTCAAGAAAGTTAAGTACAATATTAAGTTTAATTCCTGTAGCTTTTGTTTTCCTCAGCCGTATTTCAAGAGATCAGGCATTAAAGTGGATTTGGTGTTATGGCGTTTTATGAACAAGGAAAAATTATGGCTGAAAGCTTAGTCAACTAATTGCAGAATTCTTCTCGTGTGATTTCATATGTGTGTGTACATATATATATATATATATATATATATATATATATATATATATATATATATATATATATATATATATATATATATATATATATATATATATATATATATATATATATATATATATATATATATATATATTTATGCATGTATATACATATAAATATATATACACATATATATGTTTATACATATATGTATATATATATATATATATATATACAGTACATATGTGTGTGCGTATGTGTGTAAGTATTGTAGAATTCCAAGTACTGCAGAATGAAAGGGAATGCGATATTGATTGCAAAACAGACTATAAGGTCTTTTGTAGGTTTATAAAACATTGTCTTTCCAGAATCGGTGTTCCACAGAATATACAAATAAATACATGTACACATATATTCATTCATGCGTATTTATATATATATATATATATATATATATATATATATATATATATATATATATATATATATATATATATATCTGTTTATTTATAGAACTGTGTACATATAATATGTATATACTATATATACACATATGCATGAACACACACACACACACACATATATATATATATATAAATACGTATGTATGTATGTATGTATATGGACATATGCACACAATCTTATATAAATAGACAGATACATGTATGCAAGTCTATGAATGTGTTTATACACGTATTTATAAATTTCTTCTGCAGATTATCTTTTCTGGAAAGAAATTATTTTACAGAACTACAAAAGACCCTGTACTCTGTTTTGCAAGTAATCTCATATTTTCTTTCTTTCTATAATATTTGAAATGATATAACATTTACTTTAACAATACCTACGTGTCAACAACTTCCATCCTTTCACACTCACAGCTTCTGTTCTACCAGGCTGACTTCCATTCTCTGTTAAGTTATTTATTTTACTTTATTTTTACATCCACTGCTATGTTGGAAGTTAGACAAAAACATTTAAACTTTTTCGCCAGTCTCTGTAGTTTCTCTTCGCTGTTGCCAATCAGACTTGCATCATTTCTAAGCGCCAGCCATTTAACTCCTATTCACAAGCGCCTCCTCTCCCATGCCGCGGACATTTTCCTAAATCAAGTCTTTCAGCAATTTTTCATTTGTTTCTTCTATTTAAAAGATAAACGAATTTGGAGATTCACAAGCGCTCCTCTCCTATACTGCGGACATTTTCCTAAATCAAGTCTTTCAGTAGCTTTTCACTTGTCTCTTATATTTAAAAGATAAACGAATTTGGAGATTCACAAGCGCTTCTACATTGCGGACATTTTCCTAAATCAAGTCTTTCTCTATCTTTTCATTTGTTTCTTCTATTTAAAAGATAAACAAATTTGGAGATTCACAAGCGCTCGTATACGGAGGACATTTTCTTATATCGTCTTTCACTATCTTTTCATTTGCTTCTTCTATTTAAAAGGTAAACGAATAAGGAGGCATAAGGTAATTTCTCTCCGGACTCTCGTTTCGCATCAGATGGTTACACTCCATCCACAAAGTCGTAACAGGCTTCCTACCCATCATTAAAACTTTTATAGGCTGTAACAAACTCATACTACAAAGTAATTTCTCAACAACCTCGACAGATCTCGCTATTAGTTGTACCAGAGGTCTTCTCTAGGTCTATGTGTGATGCATATAGAGCTCTTTTCCTTTGTTTCATATCTTAACTTGAGCGTTTAGTCACAAAAGTTTAATCATTCTCCTCCCTCACCAATAGATCAGCAATTAACTCACCACATCGAGCGCTTGATTATCTCCATCAATTTTTCATCAAATCCGGTCTAACACCTTCCCATTTATCCTGAGTTACACTATGGCACCAAAATTCCTGTATACCTATGTCTCATTTTCCATTATGCCTAGGGACAATTAATACTCGTCCCGTTTACCTGTGAACTTCAAAATACATTCCTGCGCGTAATGTTAATCCCTCTTTACACTTGTACCACAACTACGCAATACCTCACTCATAATCAAAAGGCTTTAGACAGTGTTCAATAGTCTGATTTTTTTATTGTTGTATTGGCTTTTTTTTTTTATCTGGTCGGCCACTGCCACAATACATCTCAGATTTGAACGACTTCAGTTACCCAGTAGGTGATACGGTAGAAGATATATCGAGAACAGAGTTTCAGAGCAGCACTAGCCAGAGCAACTTTCAACATTTGAGTTTCTCATTTCTTTCCTTTCATTAAATAGACACTAGAGTAATTCCTTTAGTAAGAAGTAGATACCATTGTCCAATGACAATAAATGAATATATATATATATATATATATATATATATATATATATATATATATATATATATATATATGTATAGATATGTATGTGTGTGTGTATACTAAGAAATCACAAACGTAAGCACGTGATTTTGTTTATTAGCTTATGCCACTGGGAAAGTTTAAAATGAAACGACAGAGTGCCAAGGGCTTTCGTGTATTTTTAACACATCTTCGGGGCACAAAGTGCCCTTTATGCCCCGAAGATGTGTTAAAAATACACGTAAGTACTTGGCACTGTTTCATTTTGAACTTTCCCAGTGGTTTCAAGGTAATATATATATATATATATATATATATATATATATATATATATATATATATATATATATATATATATATATATATATATATATATATTGTTAAAGATTTCCATTCCTCCCTCGTCAGGCAGCTAGGAATTAATTTATTCAAGGAATAATTTTACCTTTCATTTGACTGTTGGGCCAAGAAAACATGGCGGGCGAGGTAGACTAAGCGTATTTTGAACTCATGTAGGGGAAAGCCCCACCTCAGCTGACCTGGGGTAATACAATAGCAACCCCCCTTCACCACCATCATGCGATATGTAGGAGCAGCGAGTCCGTTAGGGGATGGGAGGCGAACCCAGGCTGTGAGATAGATATGAACTTAACCTCTAAGTACTTAATCATAAGACCCAATTTTCTCCACTCTTTTGCTGCAGATCGACCTAGGCCTAGACTTCGAAGCAAACAATCTGGAAGGTGCGCACTGGTTTTTCCTGAGATGCCGCACTCTACACAGAACCAGTACTCAAGACACACGTGCAAATTTTTCCTTCCTTCCTCTGGTGAAAACTAACCACGGTGATCAGCCAAGCCTCAAATGTTCAGCGCAAAACATCTACAGGCCCCAGTACGTTGACAGCAATAAGTCAATAAGCCAGCTCCTTTCTCTCCATGAAATTCCTTGTTTTTTCATTTCTCCAAATCTCAGTTTTCATCCCCCTAAAACCCAACCCCTTTGTTAAGTCACCCTACGCTCCGAGCAGCCCGTGAATTGCCCAATGACTAGCTTTGAAACCAACCTAATTCAATTCAGTGATTAGTATTCAAATATTCCCTCCATCATGTAAATTAAGGGCAAATTAATTTAAGTAACTTAAGTAATCAATTCCTCCATAGTGCATAGATTCATGTGAGAGAAATTATTGGGCTACATCGCTAACCCTGGCTTTATTTGCAGGAGTTCAACCACGCTCTGCCCAGTCGAACCTCCGCCTTGTGAACCCAGTCCTTAAAGAATACTGCCATCTCTGAAACCAAGGAAGTCAGGATAGCCTTTACTCAGTTGCGCACAAAGCCAATTATGGGAACTATTACAATCCTTATCACGCTTTCCAATTTGAGATGTGCCATTTATGTCACCATAAATTTCATTTTCATTAAGTTTGATTGCTTGCTGAATCCTCAGTTCCAGCCTCATTTGATTGCTTCATGTGTAAATAAACTCACTGCAACGTAACAATTGACTCATTCCTTATGACGACCTTCCATTCTTTTATCAAACTGGTACAATAAGGTAAGTTCATCTCTTTCACCATCAGTTTGTTTACGGCTTGGTGTTCTCTGGTGGTCCATCTGGCAGTAATTTAATATAAACCTCCCCTTTCATCCCTCCAAAGAGACCCAATCCGTAAGAATATATATATATATATATATATATATATATATATATATATATATATATATATATATATATGCTTATATATCCATTTTTCTTTTTCAAGGCGACAAATGTGTAAAAGTAACACATAATAGCCTGACGTCAAGGACGTGAGTATTGGTAGATGAGGGAGAAAATAATGGATGAAGAAAATAAGGTTGCGTCATTGATATTGAAATATCTTAACTGACAGTAATTGGGTTCTTTTTATGTTAGCAGAGACAAATATATTTCCAAGCAAACATAATAAACAATTATTTTCTGGGCAGACTGCTTGTCCTTACTCCGACTTATTTACAAATCAAGTAATATGGAAATGGAAAAATAGGCAAAATTTCAAGCTTATTATTTTCCTTTTGAAAAATCAAGTGATAAATCGTATGCCATAGATTAACAAATGACCTTATCAATATTTTAGGTCATTAAATTATTTCTACATTTTTGAAATATATATTCTGCTTATGTGACGATCGCGTCGGCTACAAATTTTTGTGCTTTAATTGTGGCGAACATCATAATTATATCATAAAATTCATTGTTCATAAGTTCATCAAAAACGGCGAATCTAGTCCACTGAATGATAATTAACCTTGCGCTGCCCGTGAGTGATTCGTTGAGACAAATAATACCTCTGTTTCCCCAAAGGTAAAAGAAATTCAAAATAAAAAGAATGATTCCGCCATATATCTGACTGACGGTCATTCTTATGACACACGAGTAACCCCCTCATTAACCTGGCAGGTAACTGACCGCAATTAAGTCAAAGGTAATATATCAAGGGTGATATATGGTAAAACTGATGGGGATATTATTATGGCATGTCGGAGATAGCCTTGCACTATTACGGGTGTTGAAGAGATAATTGTCTTGTGAAATATGCGATAATGCTACATTGCCCATTGCAGAAATAATCCATTCTGATGCGGTTGATTTATCGATCAATATTAAATGGTGTCACAGCCACGTCGACGTTTATACTGTGATGAGAACGCTATGGACTTGTATTATCAGGATGAGTGAGAAACAAGGACATAGTAAAATTGCAAATAAATTGCGTATATTTGAACTTCTAATCAATTGCTCTTCCGGATTATTCACGGTCTCGTAAATCCTTGCAATATCCTCACCCACTGAGTCATTCTGTTCCAGGAAGGCCAGTAATTCAAACAGTCCCAAGATGACTCACCAGTAATGCATGCTTTGACAGACAAGCATTCTATCAAGCAGTAGGTCAACCTCCTTTGTCATAATCGGTTTCACAAGGGTGGTAACCTTTCATTATCCTGAGTCTTTGAGACCACCATTAAAAGTCGTCTTTAGCCAGTGAATCTAGACGTGATTTGTCATGTCAGTGGTAATAGCCAATATGACAAGTCTCATTTAGCACCTACATCCTCTATGAAAAGTCATTCTGTCAAGTGAGAGGTTCTCTCGTACTGAACATAGTACTGATAATCATTTCTGTCAAGGAAGAAATACATAAGAACGCTTAGGAAGGCGTGAATAGGTGCTGGATTAAGAGACACTGGGTTATTTCGATCAGCAGAGATTGAATTGATTAGGGGAATAACTGTAGAAGAAGAAGAAGAAGAAGAAGAAGAAGAAGAAGAAGAAGAAGAAGAAGAAGAAGAAGAAGAAGAAGAAGCCACTTTTATGCCTGTGACAGATATGACACAACCGGCCATTGTATTCAATATCTTCTGGTATATTGCGCATTCTGTATCTTCCACTATCTTGTATCTAGCTCAGGGATATCCTTCAGAGTCCGTGACGAGTATCCTTGAGTTACGCCCTCCGGCGGCGACAAACAAACAAAAACAAATCACGGCAAGGGCAATTTCTGCATTATCCCGGGGACGACGAAGCACTGCCCACGGTCTTTCCACGCAACACTGGAGCAATAACTGATAATTTTGGCTGATATTCTGAGAGATAAGGCACGCGAAATTGTTGAGTGATAAGTGGTAATTCGGGTTCATAAAATCAGCCTAAATCTCGGGACTTCCGAGGAGACTATATTAATTTCGGTCCGTGTGAATAGAGGTCGTGCACGTATTTGTATGGTTTTATGGTCGGGCTAATTTGCGTTATGAGGTATTTTCACGATGTTTTTGACGTAATAGATTACTTGTAACTTGATAGAAAACGAAACTGTTTGCAAAACAGAATGTACATTGAAAACATGATTTCAAGCGTTTTGCGATAAATTATTACCAAATAATAATAATAATAATAAACGGCGTACAGTAAGTAATGTGACTTAAAATGTACGTAGATGATAGTAGGATGAGGGGAGAAGAGAATGGAGTGCTGATGTTGTCAGATGATAGCATTAATCAGTGACAGAGAGGAGAAGCTGCAAAGTCTGATGAAAACGAAGCGAATGCCAAGAAGTAGCAACAATTATTGACTTCCTACTTATAATTCATCTTTTGAACTAAATGTAACGGATGATGGTAGATTGCGAGAAGTGGATCATTAACTGAAAAGGAGAAGTGAGGAAGGAGATAAATAATGCAAAACGTATATAGGAGAAGAACAGTGTTTATGAAAGCAAATTTTGACATGCAAGAAGAGATTAATGAGCAAACCCCACCTTTACAGTAGCGAAAAGTGGAGACGTTCGGTCGAATCTGAAAACTAAATCGGTTTCTTTGGATTTATGGAGTAAGAATGCTAGGTAGGGTTAGACGTACTGATGTATGTCAGTTTCGCAAGAGAGAGAGAGAGAGAGAGAGAGAGAGAGAGAGAGAGAGAAAAAAAAGCCTATTTACGAGGTGAATCGGTGATATGAGATGGTCTAGTCATGTGGAAAGATAGAAGGACAAATAAGTTGTTGAAATGTGAATCAAACTGGGAAGTTTTGGGAGTAAGAAGGAATGGCCTTAAATCATGGCAAGCTTGAGAGTCCGTGGAGGATAGAGGTGAGTGGCCCAGTGTGTGTGTGGGCACAGTGTGAAGAAAAAACCCTTTCATCACCGCTGAGAAGAGCCGGGGGTAATTCCCTACCAAGGCAGACCAGTCGTGGCTTAGAACGTGTTGATGGCAACCTCGTCGTAAAAAGGCTAATGGGATATATA
>NC_089759.1:18456656-18469156 GCF_040412425.1 Macrobrachium rosenbergii
TCCTTTCTTCAGTCGTGCTGTCCAACACCTTTAGATCCTTGTACTTCATTTCTTTTGTTTTCTGGATCTTTACTTTGCTATCCAACCCCTCCAACTCCCTCTTTTCACTGACTTAAGCGCTGGATAACCGAGTGTGCCCTAGCGCTTGGCTTCACAACCTGCGTTTATAAATGATTCTTTTTGGACTCGTAATGTTTGTTGCAATTTTCAGAATGCCCGAATTTTAGAGAGGGTATTAACCCTTCCTTCTAGACTCCTATTTTCTATCTGGTCTTGAATTTATTACTTATGGGATGAGGTTGCTAGCCCCATGCTGTAACAGAAGGTCACAAGAACTAAGTGGCAACGATGCATTACTTTAATAAGAAGATACGTCACAGTATGAATCAAGAACATGTTTCAGTCTTGTAGGCACGTCTAAGAAACGTACTGCGCACAAGCGTATGCCTATGCGTATGTGTGTTTGTGTGCTTGATTGAGGTATGTGCTTTAATGATGAACCCAGCTGTATGTGTGTTTCAGATTGTTTCCATAACTCTGCATAAGGTATGTCAGTTTGTGAATTTAATTTTCTCTTTCCTTGTACATCTGAGCATGCTCGTGTTATGTGTCACTGTGAGAGTAACATGTATATCCAAAATATATATATATATATATATATATATATATATATATATATATATATATATATATATATATATATATATATATATATATATATATATATATATATATATATATATATATATATAATATGTGTATATGTATATATAAATATATATACATATATATGTATATACATATATATATATGTATACATATACACAGTGTGTATGTGTGTTTGTAAGAGCGCGAGTGTAAACCCATATCTGAGCATTACGCGCGGGGAATCCCGCCTTGTTAGACGAATCGTCCAAGGATAGTTTCCCCAGATACGCTATCAACGAATTTACATGCAAGAGCAATATTTATGCATCGACGTATCGACCTCGACTTGACACGGTTACCTCAGGTCGATTGCCGTGTAATTTCCTGCCTGGCCTACATAAGGTCCAAGTGGCCAAATCTCACGCTATGGACCATCTTGCAAAATAAGGGTGATGTCTAAACCTGCGCTTGGTGGGCTAGGTTTTTTTTTTTTTTTTAGGTCAGGGTTTGGACCTGGGGAATTTCTGTATTATTCAGAATATTCACGTATATATTTACAGGTGTCCATAACAAATCATAAAGGGACAGACTCCTGCATATAAATATGTATATATATATATATATATATATATATATATATATATATATATATATATATATATATATGTATGTATATATTTATTTATTTATTTAATATATATATATATATATATATATATATATATATATATATATATATATGTATGTATATATTTATTTATTTATTTAATATATATATATATATATATATATATATATATATATATATATATATATATATATATATATATGTATGTATATATATATAATATTTATAATATATGTATAAATTTTTTTATATATATATATATATATATATATATGTATATATATACATATATAATATGTATATATATATATATATATATATGTGTGTGTGGTGTGTTCGCGCGTTTGTGTAAATGTATAACATTTAAAGAATAATTGCTTACATGTGTACATACACTACTGCCGAACATGAAAATATAATGATTTATAATACTTTCTACTTCTTACGCTTGAATAATTTGTCCGAACGAACGCAAGAAATGTAGGTACCATACGCAAACTTCCACGCACGCGCGCTCATATATGCGTAAATATATTCTTTTTCCTTTTCCTCTTTTTCTTGTTTCCTTTTAAACCTGGCTAGAAATGCAGTGCGTGAGGTTGCCTATCCCGTCGGCCTTTGCTATTCTAAAAAATAAGAAAGCAGACAGCCTAATTGCTCTTTGAATGGAGGAATTGTTTATATTTTCAAGAGAGAGAGAGAGAGAGAGAGAGAGAGAGAGATAGAGAGAGAGGGAGAGAATATTATATATTTACAATTTGCGAATTAATGTCTAATGATCTATTTATATTTACAATGTTTCAAAGTGCTTCCATCTACCATAACGATAAATAATTTAATATTTTAAAAAAGTATATTTCTAAAATTCAGCATTCACCTTTTTAGATTCCAACGATACCTAGTACTGGATAAATTCAGGATTGAATTCAGCTTCATTCATGTTGAATAATACATTCTACCCAAATACCAAGGAGCCATTAAGATATAATAACGGTGTGACGCAATGTATAATCACTGGGTCCCTTATAATTACTCTCCAGAAAAATGTCAGGTTAAGTGATTGGCAAATTTGTAATTAGGAAGGGCCAAGGTGAGGGGACTTACGGTGGTTACCCATATTGGATATTCAGCTTTAAAGCACAGGATGGCCAAAGGATTGTGGGAGATTTTGAATGAAGTCAGTATTTTCTCCTTTTAGATAACTTAGATTCTCTCTCTCTCTCTCTCTCTCTCTCTCTCTCTCTCTCTCTCTCTCTCTCTCTCTCTCTCTCTCCAAACTTGAATATACCTCCATCTCGCAGTCATTCTTATTCAGTCGACTAACAGGATGACCTCGACGAGGTATTCTACCCTGGAGGGATGGAACCCATCTCTCTCTCTCTCTCTCTCTCTCTCTCTCTCTCTCTCTCTCTCTCTCTCTCTCTCTCTCTCTCTCACCAAACTTGAGCATGTCTCCCACTCTCAGTCACTCTATCTCAGTCAACTGAGGGTTTGGCCTCGTCGAGGTAATCTACATCTCTGAGGGGTGGAACCATCTCTCTCTCTCTCTCTCTCTCTCTCTCTCTCTCTCTCTAAACATGAACATGTCTCTTTCTCTCAGTATCTCAACCTCAGTCGATTTTAAGGGTATGGCCTCGGTGGGGTAATCTACATCCCTGAGGGGTGGAAGCCACCTCTCTCTCTCTCTCTCTTGAAAATATAAACAATTCCTCCATTGAAAGAGCAATTAGGGTGTCTGCTTTCTTATTTTTTATAACATAAAAAAGATCCAGCATAATAATAGCAATTGCCTAACAAAATAAGAGACCAATAATGACTGGATTTGTGTTGGTGTTGGGATTTCCCCAGAATGTTGAGCTGGAATCTCTCTCTCTCTCTCTCTCTGTGTGTGTGTGTGTGTGTGTGTGTGTGTGTGTGTGTTACACTCACACACACATTTATCATGTTGGAATGAGACTTCAAATATGTGACGATTGTGTATGCTTTCAAACGTAATTTATTATATATATATATATATATATATATATATATATATATATATATATATATATATATATATATATTTATATATCTATGTATATATACATATATATGTATGTGTATAAAAAAAATATATATATATATATATATATATATATATATATATATATGTATGTATGTATATGTATATACGTGTGTGTGTGTGTGTGTGTAACGTACTTGACTTAACTAGTAATACGACCTCTTGAGGCTTCGTTAATTTGTAATTTTGGGTTGGGGGTGAGGGGGGCGGAGAGGGGGCGAAGGGTAAAGATATAAGAGTTTGCTCTGGGGGATCGTGGTTTCGCATAAACGATGACACCCTCCGCTCCCAGAACTTGTTCCAGATCCCCTGGAGCTTCTGAGGGATTTTGCTTTTTCCTTCTTGTGAAGAGAGAGATAATCGGTCCTTCCTTTGCTTTTGCCGAATTTGTCTGGTAACTGGAAGAAACTGGCTGATAGCCATGCCTGTTTGATTTGCTTAACTCTCATTACGGGAGTGATACGATAACCGAAGTGTGAAAAGAAAGGGTATCTCCGACTTTCATTTGAAATTGTTCATTTGATATGCCTGACTCTCATGTGAGATAAGAAAGGGCATCTCCGAGTTTCTTCGTAAATTGCGTAGCTGTTGGGCCTACAGTAAGTACATGTTACGAAATCAGTGTTGTTTTTCTCCACTTATCTGTGCTTTTATTTTTTTCTGAGTAATATCTATTCTGTTGAGGTTTGCTCTGCCTTTAAATATCTTTCTGGAACTTGTTCCAAGGATCCAGAGGAACAAGCATATTTTTTTTAATAACAATAATGAAGAACTTTATGACTTTATTGCTGGCCTTTAAAGGAATAAGAAAGACTTGAGGAAAAGCTTCCATATAATTTAACCGACCTACCGTCATTTCAAAGGACTCTTGGGACGAAAGTATAGCTTAACCCCAACTCCTATTTCCAAAATGACGGTGTCCTTTGCTGCCTGGACACCAAACTTACTTCAGAGTCAATCAAATCTTTTTTTCCAGAACAACGACACGTTGCCTGGCGTCGAAGGAACCGACTGGAACGCTGGAAACTTCTTAGGAGGGAAATCTCAGGTCAACAACAGCGGGTATTTCTACGGGCTCCATCATCTCATCAACTTGAATATGGTTACCGTTAGACGCACGACAAGTAAGTTTCTGTTTTTCTTTTTTAAATATCACTTTTAAATATATTTTGCGCGTATATCTTCACTTTTGTCAAGCATGCATCGTGGTTTGGTATAATTCTATTGCACAGTAAATTCCTGCACACTTTTGTGCAGCAAATTCCCCTGCTTAGTCAATATATCCCTACTTTGAAAAAGACGGAAAATTGAATTTATTCACACTTTAGAAATACATTCATTCTTTCGCAAAGTACAGTCCATATATTTGTAAGTACATCAGCGCCTCTGTGAAATATCCTAATTGAATATTTAGACGACTTCTCTTGGCATTTTCTTCCCAGGTTATTGAGTTGACAAAGTAAACATTTTTCAAGTATTGACCGGCATTCTTGAAATGCTTGTGAACGCTCGAATATGTTGTCTTTAAAAGGGAAGGAGACTCTCCGACCTGAAATGTATTTTATAAAATATAAGAAAAGAAAGCTACTCTCTGAGACTGGATTTTAAAAAGTTACTATATTTATTGTTAACAATGTTAAATACTGCCAAACGACTTCCCGTGTATGAGAAGAAGCTTCTCGCTAATCGCCTTTCTTAACTTATCCTAAGAGGAAAAATGATTGCAAAATAAAATTATATATTTACTAATAGCGGGAGCTGTTTTATCCCTTGGAGAGCGTAATCGTCAGACACAAATTTATTTCCAAAAGGCTATATATATACACACACACACACACACACACACACACACATATATATATATATATATATATATATATGTGTGTGTGTGTGTGTGTGTGTGTGTGTGTGTGTGTGTGTTACACAAAAATAGATTGAGAACACTTACCCGTTTGAAGTGTTGGTAGGCGTGGTTTTTACTCTCTCCCGAGCGTCTTGGCATTCCTCTCTCTCTCCCCCACCTCTCTCTCTCTCTCTCTCTCTCTCTCTCTCTCTCTCTCTCTCTCTCTCTCTCTCAAACGCTACATTTAATCTAGTGCGTGTAAATTAAACTGTGTTTGCAAAAATAAAGTTCATTTTGCAAAGCTAACAACATGACAGGTTAAATGAAAGATATGATATTAGCAAATTATTGAACCACTTCCGCCAAAAGCATAAAATCAGTTATAAATGATAATAAATGTGGGATTAATTCCCATTCCCAACCCAGTCGCTAAATACTCCATATTATTACAGTGTCTGTGAGTCACCAGTATTAAGGGGCTATATGCCATGCCTACCTATGGCTGTCCATGATACATCTGTAAAGAGAGAAATTATCTCTCATTAATTTTAGAGCCATCTTAGCTCACACCCACAACATTGCATCGCATATAAATAAACGTGGAAAGAAATAATAAAGTGATTGCCACTAAAACATAAGTACTGTTTAAGCGTGACACTCGCCATACAGCAAGGGAATCTGATCCCAGAGTCCTTAGGAGGCCAGGAGTCCTTTCTCACCTGGCTTTTCAAAGCCGAATGTATGGCTTATCGTAAAAGCTCTCAACACCTTACCTTACGAGCCACTGTACACAACACACAAACAAACACACGAATATCTTCTCCCTACACGCCCAGATTCCGGTTATACCCGGGCAGAAGCTTCTAGAACTTTCCATACGCGTGTCGCTGACACAGCTGTATCTAAGGGACTTTCGTCCGGGCGCTCCGTGCTGAACTCCGCAGATCATCAGGCGCTCACCTCCGCGCTGGAATGCGCTGAATTCCGCAAAAATCTTACATTGTCTCCTAGTGATTGAACCATAGAAATATATATATGTATGTATATATATATATATATATATATATATATATATATATATATATATATATATATATATATATATATATATATAGATAGATAGATAGATAGATAGATAGATAGATATGTATATATATATATATATATATATATATATATATATATATATATATATATATATATATATATATATATATATATATATATATATATATATATATATATATATATATATATATATATATATATATATATATTTATATATATGTATTTATATATCTATAGATATATGTGTGTGTGTGTCTGTGTGTGTGTGAGTGAGTACTGTAAGTGTCCATTACCGTCTATAATGCTCATCCTCAAAAGTATAATAAGACTGGAGAATCCAGCGTCAGAGATCATAGCTTTCGAGCACTAATTCATGTACACATGCAATCTAGGGCCTACCTAATTTCAGGTTACCTTTTATTATGACTCTTTATTGGGGTCAAACACCTGTCAGAAATTCTGATAAGTAGGGCTGATCTAACCGTGTCAACCTAAAGTGCTTTTGCTGCGAAAGGATTGCTGTTTTTGAAGAATTTACCAGTGCAAATATTATTATTATTATTATTATTATTATTATTATTATTATTATTATTATTATTATTATTATTATTATTATTATTATTATTATTATTCAGAAGACAAACCTCTCTTCATTTGGAACAAACCTACAAGGGCCGTCGATTTAAAATTCAAGCTTCCTAAGAAACTGATATTTGTTTGAAAGAAGTTTCAGAAGATAAAAAATTCATAAGGAAGAGATCATTCATTAGAAAAAATTTAATTGGTAAATTAATGATTAAATAGATACAAATGTAAAAACCTATTAATATACAATGTGAATTGTTTTATAAAAAAAAACTATTAATATTCAATGTGAATTGTTTTATGGTAATAATGCGCTGCATGAGATATGCCAGTCGGTAACATCAGTTATCTAGCTTTATAATTTAAAGCAACAACTGCAATGTGTTGTTTCTTTAAATTAAAAGAAAAGTGTCGTAAGATTGGCTAAATATTTTATTTCTGTTTTGTACATTAAATTCTATGTCCTTCTATCTAGACTTCAGGCCGGGAACCTGTTTCGTAGACTTGCCTGCAATTCTGGCGGCAAATGGCATCTCTCAATGAAAGACTTCCTGGGCATTACTCTGTTGTGAACCCCTGTTATTTCCGGCATTAATCAAGATTATGTAACTTCTTATGTTATATAGTTACCAGATGTCTCCAGATCTACAGTTTTTCATAATTCCGTTGAACTCTATTCTTAGGCCTTAGGCAGTTTTTTGTATACATAAGTCTTAGCCATGTCAGTTCTACAGTTGCCCCGTTTGCATTAATTTATGTCATACAGAAATGTAATTTAGAGAACATTCCTGCTGTTCTCTCAAAAGCGAAGTAAATTATATTGATTTCCGATTCTCAAAGCATAGGAATTTGCTGAGGGTGGTGGACTGCTTCTGTCTTTAAAAAATTGAAGTTTTAAGCTTATCTCACAAGGTAGTATTTACCAGGAAAACAAGATTAAGCATAAAAAACAATTTATAGGGTAATAAAAAATCCAGATTTCAAAGAGCTATTACGATAAACTGTTAATGATTTAAATAGGTAACAAGAACCTAACCTACTTTACGATAATTATTCAAAGTTTGCGTTCAAAACTATTTTAAGAACTAAAATGGCCAATATTTATGACCATTTAACCAACTGACTTGGGAGGGGTGATACCAGTCTACCTGGTAGATGTGACACCAATCTCCCTGGTAAGGCAACACCAATTTACCTGGTAGGTGTGACACCAATCTCCCTGGTAAGGCAACACCAATTTAGTGGTAGGTGTGACACCAATCTCCCTGGTAAGGAAACATTAATTTACCCGGTAGGTGTGACACCAATCTCCCTGGTAAGGCAACACCAATTTACCTGGTAGGTGTGACACCAATCTCCCTGGTAAGGCAACACCAATTTAGTGGTAGGTGTGACACCAATCTCCCTGGTAAGGAAACATTAATTTACCAGGTAGGTGTGACACCAATCTCCCTGGTAAGAAAACACTAATTTACCTGGTATAGGTGTGACACCAATCTCTCTGGTAAGGCAACACCAATTTACCTGGTAGGTGTGACACCAATCTCCCTGGCAAGGCAACACCAATTTCCCTGGTAGGTGTGGCCCAAAACTACTTGGTAAGTTAGACACAAATCTATACATGAGTTATAACACCAGTTCTTCTAACTTTTCCCCAAAAAAATGTCTTTTCAGGCGAGACCTACACAGTGAAGGACCCTCTGGGGACTGTCCTGTACTACGCCAGTACTCCGATAGAGTACGAAACCTCCTGCTGTGGATACGGCAGTGCCTTCGTCACCGGAACCAATTTTACCGTCACCACTGCCTCTTACCAACAGGTTCTCAGCATGAAAAAAGTCGAGAGAAACTTCTGCTTCCTTCCGGTCCATTCCGTAAGTTTGAGGGAAAATTTTAAGTTACGGTAAATGAAATCTTCAGCAAGGTTTGAAGTCATTCAAAAAACTCTATTTTTGAGGAAAAAATTTAAGTTACGACAAATCACATCTTCAGCAAGGTTTTAAACAGTTCAAAAAACTGTTTTTGAGGAAAAAATTGAAATTACGACAAATCACATCTTCAGCAAGATTAACAATAATAATAATAATAATAATAATAATAATAATAATAATAATAATAGTAACTAGTAGTAGTAGTAATAGTAGTAGTAATAGTAGTAATAGTAGCAGTAGTAACTACTGCATATAACTGCAAAAAAAAATTAAAGAATGAATACCAGCATTTGCTTTCAGGCGTGGAAAATAAAACTAACGCACACGGCCATCCTGGGACTGATGGAGGACAGCCACAGGTACACCAATTATCACCTGCTCAAATGGATGCCAGGTAGGACCCTCTGCATCGTGAGGCGGACGTATTTCAACCAGTCGTCGGGTGATCGCCATTACAAGGTAATTTAAAGACGGATGATTGTTAATCACTAGGCAAAATGAATGGATAATTAATAATTGATAATTGTAGGGCTTTTTAATTTTACTTTTAGAATCAGAATTGTGTGTGTGGTACACCCATAGCTTCATCAATCGTGCGAATATTTGTTGACTCCACGATTATTTCAATAAATAATTTTACAAGATTCCTATGGTTAATCACGAAGGAATATGGATGGATAATTAATAATTCATAATTGTAGGACTTTTTAATTTTGCTTTCAGAATCAGAGTTTTATGTGTGGTATACCCACAACTTCATCAATCGTACGCATATTTGTTGACTCCTCGATTATTTCAATAATTTTACAAGATTCCTATGGTTAATCACGAAGGAAAATGGATGGATAACTAATAATTGCTAATATTATGACTTTTTAATTTTACTTTTAGAATCAGAATTTTATGTGCGGTACACCCACAACTTCATTAAGCGTACGAATATGTGATGATTTCACGATTATTTGAATAATTTTACAAGATTCCTATGGTTAATCGCGAACGAAAATGGTTGGATAATTAATGATTGATAATTGTAGGAGTTTTTTAATTTACTTTTAGAATCAGAATTGTGCGTGTGTGCGTGTGTGGTATTCCCACAACTTCATCAATCGTATGAATACTTGTTGATTCCACGATTATTTGAATAATTTTACAAGGCTCTTATAATTAATCACGAAGGTAAATGGATGGATAATTAATAACGGATAATCGTGAAACCTTTTAATTTTACTTATAGAATCAAGATTTTAAGTGCAGTACACACATAATTTCATAAACTAATTTAATGATCCACTATCATTAAAATGATCTTACTAAATTCCCGAAAAACTTCAGTACATTAAGAATTAGCTTTTTATTTTCAGTCAAATTCATCTCATTGTTAATTATTGCTATTCGAGTTCTTATGTGGCGTTATCATTCTGGTAAGGGTGGCACTCATAACGACCTGTAATTTTCTCTGTATTTCCTTACGTTTTCATTCCGAAGGGAAATTTGTTTAAAAATGAGATCTTTCAAAAAATATTGATATCATTACTATTAACATTGTCATTAGTTGGATAGATAACATATCTTAAATCGGTTTAAGAAGATGCAAGAACACTTAGCACAATGTTCCTCTTTTTGTTTCTTCAAAGATAAAGAGACTGACAATTATAAGTTTTTCCTTTTTTTTCATTCAGTCCGTTCTATGATTGCATATTATTAGTGTTCGCTTCCATTTCCCTAAAGCAAGGTTAACATAAAGAATCCTCTTTATTCCTTTGATGCCTGTTTTGCCTTGTGATTTATCAGCATTCAAATTTCCTTGAAAAAATTAATCGTAATTATTAATTTTGAACTTATTCAGCTTGACGATCCGAATGAGGGCTAAATGTATGACCTCCTAAAACTAAAAGGGAAATGATGTTGAGGATTGTCTACTAGTCATATTTCACGGGAAGAATAAATTCAGAGAGGCATACTTATTCCGAGGGGACCCAATGAAGGCACCTCCAAAAAATAAACTTTGGTGATAATGCTCATGATTATGACGATGGTTACATGATAACTGATTACCTATTAGACGTTTTATATTGGGAGAATGAAATCGGAGAATCGATTCTGGTCTACTTTTCATGTACTCGTCTTTATAACAACCTCTACAGAATCTAAAAAATATTTCAAATTTCTCTCTGCAGGTTATACCATCCATGTACCCAAGCGATTACGGAAGCATCATGCACACGAAGTCCAAAGGAATCATCGTCAATTTCCCCAAAGGATTCGATATACCGGCGCGGGCTCTCCTTTTATCCGGAGCCATCATTCTGGTAAGAAGGCCTTTCCAGAAAGCCCCTTAGTTTCCTTACGCTTTCATTCTGATAAGAATGATCCGGTGGCTCATTTCATTTACATTTGGATGATCAACATACCAGTTTGCAGGCTTCTAGCCTCAGCAGTTTTTAAGATCTGAGGGCGGACAGAAAAGTGCGGACAAAAAAAGTGCGGACGGACAGAAAAAGCCGGCACAATAGTTTTCTTTTACAGAAAACTAAACGACGTACCCGCCTCCGTAATATTTTGTCATGAAAACGTTCTATACAAATATGTAAATGGAGGAAATTTCTAACAAGTCCCAAAGGACAGAGAGAGGCCTTTTATCATCTGCTCGGAATGAATGAAACTGCGGCTAAAATCCGGCAACTGACATCCTTAAAAGGTAGTGTAATCTTGTTTCGTCCTCCAGAATAAAAAAAAAAAAAAATGAAAGTTAAGGGTTTTCTCCTGAGAAGAGAGTCAGTTGAGGAAAATGGATTTTTAGGTTTTTTTTTTAAAGAAAACTATTGTGCCGGCTTTGTCTCTCCGTCCGCACTTTTTCTGTCCGCCCTCATATCTTAAAAACTACTGAGGCTAGATGGCTGCAAATTTGACTATCCACCCTCCAGTCATCAAACATACCAAATTTCAACCCTCTAGCCTCAGTAGTTTTTATTTTATTTAAGGTTAAACTCAGCCATGATCGTGCGTTTAGCACTGCTATAGGTGCCACAACACAGGCCACCGCCAGGCCGTGGCTGAAAGTTTCATGGGCCGCTGCTGAGAGTTTCATACAGCATTACACTCTTTACAGGAAACTCGATTGCACCGAAGAAACTTCAGCGCATTTTTTACTCGTTTGCGTTGTGCCTCAACCTTTCATAAAGGTTGACAAGGAGGCAAACTGGTAGCTCGCAGCTAACCTTAACTATGTATCTTGTCCAACTTACTAAAATTATTGAAATGAAAGACATTTTGAACAACGTCTTGATGGTGGTATTTTTTCGAAAAATTGAGACCGTCGTTTTGTTTACCCTATTCCTAGAGTTTTTCTAACCTTTGAGACATCTAAAATAGGTTTTCAAAATCCTCTCAATAGAACTGTCATTACTGTGAGAGTATTTTTTTTTTTTTTTTTTTGGTAATCTCAGTGGTAAGGTTCTCACCTACTAGTCGAGAGGACCGGGGTTCAAATCCCGCCGCTCACTGGTGGCTTAGATGGCGCCATAGCATAAACCCGTTGGTCCGCCAACCTAGCGGTCTGAAAACCCGAGGGTGAGTAGGAGAACTGGTACCAGCCCTCGGGCTGGGGCGTTAAACAGTAGGCTTAGCGACACACTTGCCACGTGTCTTAGGCATTGGGACCTGTCAGCCTAAGAAATAGGAGATCAGCGCCTGTCCTATGAGCCTCGCAGAGGCCCAAGAGGACTTTAAGTA
>NC_089759.1:18476656-18501656 GCF_040412425.1 Macrobrachium rosenbergii
TAGTCTCCTTAGATAAGGCTACTGGAAAAGGTTATCCTTACAAGATAGGCTTTGATTGTTGTCGCGAGTTATTCCCCAAGTTATCCTCATACAGCCAATATCACTGTTGAATTATCCCAGTAGATGTAAGACTTTGAACAGCTAAAGGAGTTAGTCAAATGGACAAGGGCCTGGTTATCCAGAAGTTATCTTGAGAATAAATGCTGCAAAAAATTAATGGAGCCATCACACAACATTTCCTAAGAGGTACCTAGGGAAAAAGAAACATCTTTCTTTGCTCAGTTGCAAAGATTTCAAATATTTTAAAAACCGCAGCTTTTCCCAGCATAGAGAGATGATATTAGGTAATGGGCTCATCTGTCAAACAAGCTTTGATCTCTGTATCTATATATAAGTAACTAGGTTGACCATTGCTCAAATAAAGGCTGTTTTGTTGCAAAGGATTGATGCAACAGTTATTTGAATTGGGCTGATCTTGATAAGACATTTCTGAAACTGTAACGGGGAATTTCAATGCTTACAGTGGAAAATGCAACTGGTAATGTTTTAAATGCTTTCTAAGGTCGATATATAACCAATCAATCTTTTGTGCGAGGGCCCCCGTAGGGGGGCAGTGCCGTCAGTGCACCTCACTCGGTGCAATGTAGGCATTACTTAAGGTTCTTAGCAGCGTCCCTCCGGCCCCTAGCTGTAACCCCTTTTATTCCTTTTACTGTACCTCCATTCATATTCTCTCTCATTCATCTGGCTATTCATCCTCTCCTGACAAATCAATTATAGTGCAACTGCGAGGTTTTCCTCCTGTTACACCTTTGAAACCTTTCTAGTCTTAATTTTCCTCTCAGAGTTGAATGACCTCCTAGGTCCCAGCGCTCGGCCTTTGGCCTAAATGCTATATTCTATTCTATTCTATTCTATTCTATTCTATTCTATTCTATTCTATTCTTCTGTGTGAGGCAGTTCGATAGTATTAATTCAACAGATAACTTTACTTTACTTATTGTTAAGGGGACTTGAAAGAATGACCCCTTTTTATCTCGTAATTTACTTCCTTAAGTAAGACAATTTCATTTTCTGATCTTTCGATACACGTCTTCCTCTCGTTTTATCGTCGACATCAGGTACACCCTCCTCAGATACGAAGACATGGCCAAACGAACGGAACGAAACGCCCGCCAGATGTACCGTTTCCTCGGCATCCCTTACACGAATCTCGTGGCGAGACACGTAGCCAATCACGCCCTCGGCCTTGTTCACGAGGATTCGCATCCGTACGGCATGAATAAGAACGGAACTACCACGCCGTTCCGTTGGCGCCGGGCGATGCCGTTTCATCTGGTGAAGGCCGTGCAAGACGAGTTCGAGGGTCCTACACGCTTACGGATACAGGGTTTTTGGTTCCGAATCAGAACTTCGAGGCGAGGCCTTGGCGCCTTTGGTTCCCTTGCCACCTGGATTTCAACATCTCGTGAGGTATGCGGTTCAGGGCAGAGCTTGAGAAGAGAAGAGAGCGATTAAATGACAAAAGACAACGGTCTGGCTTTTATTTGAATTTCCCACAACAATGTAAAGGAAAGGTTGAAGGTTTGTAGATTACTTATACGTGGCGAAAATTACCATTATTAGTGAAATAGCTTTACCAGACAATTGATCTGATTGTCAGCTCTCAAAGGGCTGGACCGAAGGATTTGTTTATATATATATATATATATATATATATATATATATATATATATATATATATATATATATATCCAATTAAATTACAGCATTTCACGAATTTTATTATTAGATTAGTTGGAATTGCTGAAGCTCCTGACAAAATTTCACTGATGAATTTATTTCCAAAACTTGATAATAATTGCTGATTATTGATTATACTTTGGACATTCACACAATATGTGTTTAATTGTTATCATTACTTTACATTCAGAAGTTGAAAGGTTGTGTACATACGAGCTTGCCTCACTGTTCACAAATTTGATAAATGTTGTCATTCAGCCTCTTGTGGCTTCGTAAACCGAGAAACATTCTGATAAAGCATACTTTATTTATATGAGACGCTCTCCTAGGGTTAACTTTGTTTAAATGACCTGCAAACTTACGTAATAGCTTTGTTAAAATGAAAAGCATTCTTTCTGGCAAATTTCTTTATCAATAATACAAACTCAGGGGGTCAGTTGTGTTTAATATACACTCATATTTTACTAGAACTAGCTTTAAGTGATAAAGAATTAGTTTAAAGGAGAAACAATCTTTCTACTTTAAATTTGCATAAGCGAGAAAATGAGGCATGAAATTTTATTGAAAGTAAACTAAAATTAAAGATTGTCTTTGTTTAAGGTGAGAAAATACCTTTGTAGGTTAACTTTGCTTAAAAAAAAAAGTACAGGGTAGCTTTGTCTGAAGAAGATTCAAACTCTGCTTGTTTACTTTGTTTATTCATAGATTAATTTTTTCAAGTAAAAATCAAACTTTGCAGTTTAGCTTTGTTTAAATAAGACTCAAATGTTAGAAGACAAGTTCGTTCATTAAAGAAATCTTAAAAACTAAATTTTCTTTAAACGAGACAAATTAGAAAGCAAATTTGCAAGCAAATTTGGCTGAAAGAAGACTGAAACTTGAATTTGTTCTAAGTGAGTAACAAACTATCTAGTTCAACTTTCGACGAGAAAACGTTACAGATTAATTGCAACCTAGGACTGAAACGCTAACTAGCCAAGATATGTAGCGATCATCAGTTTTAGAAAATCACTTAAAACAAAAAGTCTAGATGCCTATGAAAATGCGGTCATTTCGATCAAGTTTGAGAGTTCTAAAATCCAAGACTAAGATTATAGAGAAATTTGTGTATGATATATGTGCTGTGTCACATGTAGCAAAAAAAAAATTATAGAAAGAAAAGGAACAGAAAAAGTCGTGGTTACGCGACAATTGAGACATTAATATGATAACTTTTGCATACCATTCATTCATCCCTTTCTCCATTTGGTAATCTTTGTTCCAACGTTCACTGAAGGAAAGGGGCAAGATAATTATCTTCTATCTTTCTATACCGATAGCTGTATATTTCCTAACTAACAAACACAGACGCGTGTATGTTTCTCTATAAACTGAGTCTTTCATCCATACATACACACATACGTACATACATACGTACATACGTACATGTATACCTAAATCACGAAAATATGGAACGTGATGAATATATAAATAAAGACAAAATCCACGAAGGTGAGAGAAACAATGCAGTGCCGCTAAGTAAAGACTCTTAAGTCGAAAGGCCTTGCATCACTCCACTGTTTCTCTGTCCTTCGTGGATTTTGTCTTTGTTTACATACATACATGCATACGTACATACGCATATATATACATACATACTCACAGAAATAGGCTATCTTTGATATGCTTAACAAATCATTTTCTTATCGATGGCATACCTGTTTTCCATCTGGAAAATATATTCACTTCTCAAAATAAAAAGAAAGTTTCTTTTTTTTTTATTCATGGTACTCATTACGAGATTCAGTCATTTTTCCAGGCGGTACTGCGCTCGAAATTACCTGTAAGGAAGGAAAATTGCATGGAATTGGGGCTTGTGACAGCTTATTACCTGGGATTTCTCAGATTGCATGCGCATAGGTCTCTCTCTCTCTCTCTCTCTCTCTCTCTCTCTCTCTCTCTCTCTCTCTCTCTCTCTCTCTCTCTCGTGTTTTACTTTGACTTAATTTTTCAGTGTCTTTAGTTCTTAAATTGTGTAGAATTTTTCAGCTTCTCCTCGTCATTATTGATTCGCCTGCCAAACAGATCGTAAATTAAGAGAAAACTCAAGAAAATGACAGGAAAGCAGAAATAATGCTCAAATAACCTTTCTCCTCTGAAAGCTTTCAAATAATACCCTAAGTATTTCAACGCAGGGCCATAAAGTTGTCAAGTACTTTTCATTCGTAGCGTACTTTACTTTTTACCTCTTATCAGTAGGCCACCAGTAATCGACTGTATTTCACCCCACACAAAGAGCTTATTAACAGATTCTACCATGAAGTCAGGTAAAAGGCGATCAGCTCGTGACTTCTTTTGAGATAGCTTGCGAAACGGTATTTCACTGTTTCTCTAATTCCCGCAGCTAATTTCCAGTGATTCAAGAGACAATTCTGCTCATTTTCAGGTGATTCAAGCCATACCTTCTTCCTTCCCAGTTCCTCTTGCTACATTCTTATTCGAACTGATCATTGGTAAGCTGTTAGTTGCTTATAACGTAGTTCAGGAATTGACATAAGAAGAGGACAATAATTCAGATCAGCTGTCGTGGTGATAAAGTCTACGGTAGGTACACTCCCATTTTCAAGAGAACTCTCTCCCCATCCTTGTCGAGGTAAAGTACAAAGCAGGTTCAAGGAGTTTATCCAAATTTCTCTCTTAATTTAGGATAATGTGATACGTCGATCAGGTAAATCGTTACTCAGGTAAATTCGTCTGTTTTGTCGTTCTCCTCCCAAAGAAATTTCAATAAGAGAGCAGCATACACAAAATCACAAAAATTTCCCTGTTATGCAATTGCACGATTCCAGCCAATGGATAAAAACCATTCTGAATTTTTAGAAATTGGAAAAATTAGGGAATAGCAATGAGAGCAAAATTTTTTTAACAAAAATATTTTTTTCAAACTTATTTTTTTTTATATATTTACAGCATATGATAAGTTCTCCTTAAAAGTAACAATTAAATATTTATAACGATATATAATTCAATACACGAATTTCATTTAAGCAACATTTTATTATACCTCAGCTCATATCCAGATCCATCTTACAGATTTTCGACTTCATGTAGTGGCTGTTTGAATCCGAATCGTCGCAGTAACAGACTTTATTTGACAGCCACACAATTACACTTAGTGTTTATTTATAGCATGAAGACGTAACTTCCCTGGAGACATAGGTACAGTTGTAGTTATTTATCACCCTTACCTGATATGAGGTTGGCTTTTTACATTTTTTTTTTTTTGTAAAACTTTTTCTTACTGCAGATTTTATTTGTGAAACTTTTTTTTTTACCGCAGATTATTCTCTATAAAAATGTCTTGTCTTACTGCAGATTTTCTTTATAAATCTGGGTTTTTTTTCTTACTGCAGGTTGTCTTTATAAATCTATCATTTCTTGCCGCAGGTTGTGTTTATAAATCTGTCTCTTCTTACTGTAGATATTCCCTTTCCACTGAATATCAACTACCTTCAATTTACGCACATATTGTTTTTTTTTTTGTTGTTGATCATCTTTTCCATTTTTTACACTCACTTATTTAACATTTTAATTATTATTTGTGTGTGTTTTTATATACTTACACCACTATTCCCTATTCATATCTAGATCCCGTTTGTTTATCTTAAATATGGCACGGTTCTCAAACACTTATTTTATGTATTCAGTTCCCTAACCTAATTTTTTAATGAACATACGATAATGATTCTGACTAGAGAAATTCCATTATGAAAGCTGATCTCTTTGTGAACTGTTATTCTTTACAGAAAATTTTTTTTAGGGGAGAGGTTTTTTTTGAGTAGGGGGTGGGGTGGCCCTTTCAGAGAAATGGAAGCTTTTTTGGGGAGATTACAATAAGGAATGAGGAAAGTTGGAGATGGAGGTAATGGTGCATACCCAGAGTTTGCCAGAATAATAGTTTTAAAGTCAAGTGTAAGTCGAATAAATCGATGGACTTTATTTTCATTATTTTTTCACATTTCTACAGATCAAAGGCTGGGGACAAGCAGCGATGATTATCATGTCAACAGAAGTTGACTTGATTGATTTAGCAGCAAGCTTCCATCGACCTCTTCAAAATATAAATTGTTAATTTGCATCTCACAAAGGCATCTTTGCGCCTGCAAATAAGTGTTAAAGGAGGGATCGAGACCCGTTATGTGATGCGAGGAGGTAATTAAAATGGGAAATATCCCTTCTGACATTGCTCATCAAAAAGGTTTTTTCAAAAAGCTAAAAGACGAAGCAGGATCATGCAAGGAAAACTGAACATAGATCAAACAGCTGCGTTGAATTCACTTCTCCTAGAATCTGAAGAATTGACTTCGTAGCGGAAAGATTTCCTCAGCTTCCCAAAAATTTTCTTCGACACTGTGAGAAGGTTTTTGCCCTTGGAGTCTGTTGGTGGAGCTCTCCATGTCCTCGACAGCAGAAGTAGGAGGACGTAGGTCCCTTGTAAGGAGTTCAAGGTGTCTGTCAGTGCCCTGTTATGGGGGAAATGGGAACATTTTTATTTTCGATTCAAATGTGTCTGTGGAGGTTAAATTTTAGTCAGATGTACAGTACAGTATATATATATATATATATATATATATATATATATATATATATGTATGTATGTATGTATGAATATATATATATATATATATATATATATATATATATATATATATATATATATATATATATATATATATATATATATATATATATATATATAACATGAGTGTGCCTATTAAAAAACGAGCCTGAGTAAATTACTCACCTTTATTTATATGTATTACAACTTTAATGCTTGTCCCCTTCAATATACGAGGACTAATACATTGCTGCGGTCTCCTTTCAACACTGGTCAAAGGCATAGAGGAGTCAATTTCTGTCAGCTGTTTCAACGCATCCGCCGTCTTCTTCTTTACAGCGTCAACTGACCCAAAACGTGTCCCTATGGCACTGATTAAACTTTCGGGAAAAATGGCGGATGTGTTGAAACAGCTGACAGAAATTGATTTCCTCTATGCCTTTGACCAGTGGGAAAGGAGACCGTAGCAATGTATTAGCGCAAATGGGGGAGTACTCGTATATTGAAGGTGACAAGCATTAAATTTGTAATACATATAAATAAAGGTGAGTTATTTAATAATTTTCTAGTTATTTAATAGACACTCGTCTTTGTATATATATATATATATATATATATATATATATATATATATATATATATATATATATATATATATATATATATATATATATATATACTATATGTATATATATATATTATGTGTATGCATATATATATATTTTTTAAAGATATATGCATGCATATATATGTATATATAAATACGTACATACATACACACATATGTATATATATACATATATAAATACATGTATATTTGTATACTGTATATACAGTATGTGTACATAAAGAAATAAACATATGCAAATATATACATATAATATATACACATATAAATATGTATACATATATTTGTATATATACATATGTATATATATATTGTATATATGTATATATTTATATTCCTATATGTGTATATATATATATATATATATATATATATATATATATATATATATATATATATATATATATATATATATATATATATAAATGTTATATATATAAATATATATATATACATAAATATATATACATACACATACATTTATATATACTGCATATATAAATCCAAGAACTTGATTAGATCCAGCCAAATATATTTAGCAAGGTCCATCTTCGACGGAGGAGTAATTAGTCCCCCCGCGAATCATAAATTCAAAGAAAATTGCAGCACCTCCACTTAATGAGGGTGAAGGGAATCGCGAAATTAGGGACTCACCAGAGCTCCACGGGAACCACTTTCCACGAAATGACTTCCGTACACCAGCACACGACCACAAAAGTCAGGAGATTCAACCGCGTAGAGAAACTGCACAGATAAACCAGAAAAACATATATTAATCGTCTCGTGAAGCATAAATTGTTATTTCACGTTCCTTCAACAACACAGCCATTTGCATATACAATAGAAAAGATCTTCATTCAGGTTTGAAATATTATTCGAATTTTGTGCTCTGTAAAAGATTGCTAATATTACCCTTAACATACACTAAACGAGTCAGGTAAGATCTGTAGCTATGTTAGGGCAAATGTGAGGTCTCAGTTGGTCTGTGAAATCCAGAGGTCCACACTAGGCATTTTATACACTACCAAATTACTTTAGACACAGTCTAATCAAGATAGGTATGATCTGCTGAGAAAAATTAGCTCTCACTTGTTTGGCAATGTCCAGAGGTCCACATTAGGCTTTAATAAACACTAACCAACCAACTGTGAGATGTATTGGGCTTACCCTTTAACGCGACCAGTGATTTCTGTTGAGGATTTCTTTTCCTGGTCGTTTTCAATTTGATTTCCCTTGTTCCTTGAGGTCTTGGTCACTTGCCTGTAGTTGAGACGTGCCAGGGCGAGAAGCAGTACGTTGCACGCAGATAGGATGCCAATCGGGCCGTAGAAGTAGACTAGCAGAGCCGCATCATCTGAAAATATCGCAATATTTTTTTTGTTCAAAGGCAGATGGGAAGTGAAGCTTAACTGAACCTAACTTTGAAGGAAGGCAACGTAGTGACTCTGGATAGATGATAGACATGAGTTAAGGTATACCCACTTGCCCTGATCTTATTTTTAATATATATATATATATATATATATATATATATATATATATATATATATATATATATATATATATGCATATATATATGTGTGTGTGTGTACATGCACGCGCGTCTGTGTGTGGGTGTGCGGGTAGAGTCAAGAAATAATGAGCAAATCGTTCAAAATCTGGTACCAGACAAAGTTAAAATCTTCGTAACAGATATTCCGATATGTACATTGTATGACAGTTGTTCCCACCTTTATAATCAATTGTTAAACGAATTTATTGATGGATTTTTTTATTAAGGACTCCACTCATACATGATCCCTAATAAATGTTAATCTATATATCATCTCGATAAAATACAATTGTAAGGTACTCTCCGAAAACTGACTCTTCATATTCCTTTAAAAAGTACTTTATTTTTATGGCAGTATCCAAAGCAAACTACCCCAGGAATCCCTATAAAGGAAAACAATTTAGGATTTCTCTAAAGGAGACCAGTGTTTAAGGCCTTCCCTAAAGGACAATACTCTAGGGTTCCTTTTTAAGGAATCTTAGGCAATTTTCCATGACTTTCTCTGAAAGGTAAGACTGTTCAGGGTTTCCACTAAAGGAGAGTACTCTTCATATTTCTTCTTAAAAAAAAAACACTTTCTTGTTCTCCGTAAAGGACAAAACCGTTTATAACCTTCTTTAATCTTTTCTAAGGACTGTTCAAGGTCTTATCCAAAGGACATTACCGTTCAAAACTTCTAAGGGACATTACCCCTCATGATCTTTTTAAAGGAAAGTGAATGCCATTAACCACTCTCAAGAATAAAATAAAACCTCAGCTTACCATAAAACCAACATCGTGAGACGCCAATGTAAGGCTTGATCACACCCCAAACGTTATCGGGAGCCAGGTTCTGCATTACAATTGTAATTATGCTGAAAAAATACGGCAGATCAGTCACTGTCAGTATGTTTCATAGAAAGAAAGATGTATGACTTATTGTACATGACATTATCACAGCCTAAACTACTACAAAATTAAATCGCAATGTGCGTAAGGTGGGCAAGATTTTTGCTGCAGGGTATTAGTTGTTATGAAAGCTCTGAGTGCAAAACTAGACTTACCATATGCCAAGGGGTATTCCCCAGCCATACAGCGCGTAGGTACTCCTCTGGTATAATTTGATGGGCAAGTTATCCCTGAGACTCCTGGAAATGCACAAAACAGATTTCTTGACTTGTCTTTGACGGTCAACTAAGAAAATGAATTCCGATCACTTTCAAATTCTACCAAAACCAAATAAAGGATTTTCAGAACTACTGTTTATGGCAACTGTATGTTTCCAAGATTAAAAAGGCTACATAATACTCATGTAGAGTAAATGTCAGCCTTAAAAAGTAGTTATTACAACTCCTTACCTTGTCTCTCTCCAGGTCTCACAGCTCATTACATTCAACCAGAAGTACGTTGCAAGGAATCCAAACTGCATAACGATGGCTGTAACGTTCAAATGATTTGTTACTATTCACGAGCTTTTGAAAGGATAAATAGAATATTTATAGACTACTGAGGGTGAATCCAATACTCGAAAAAATCATCCACCTCAGTTTACTTCATTGAAATCTATAGTAATTTATGTGCTCAGTGATTATATAATATTAGAAAAAGTTATGTAGCATCCATTTATCATAATCCTTTTTCCTAAGTGTTAAGTAAAAACTAAAAATATTCCATACACCAAAGAAACGTCTTCTACAAAAGGGAAGCAGATTAGGTGAAAAGTAGTCTGGAATATTTGCTACTGTCTGTGTGGTTATATAGAGCGGATTTTCACACAAACTTTATCGTCCCAAACCTTCACACAAACCATAATGTCTGTCGGATAATTTCTTTACATAATCCATTATGTCCCCCATACGCTTCACATGAACCGTAATACTCCTAAAGCTTTCACAAAAACCCTAATGCCCCCAAGAACTTTCACAAAAACTTTGGTGTCCCTGAGTCTTTCTCACGAACTCAAATGCCTCCAAACCTTCCACACAAGTTGTAATGCTTTCAAACATTTAGAATAAACCAGATCGCCCCAAACTCTTCACACATACCTTGGTGCCCCTAAGTTGTTAGCACGAACCCTAATGTCCGAAAGTATCAGACAAACTCTTATGCATTAAATTCTTGACACAAACCACTTGGGCCAAAATCTTATTATTAGGTCCTACGGAGTTGAAAGTCTCTGAACAAACTTTGAAGCCCCTTGGATATCTGTCCTGAAGCTGTCATCATACAAAACAAAAAATAAGGAATTTTTATCTGTACCTATCTTTTTATTTCTCAAATCAACGAACAACAATCCCTGGAGAATTATGTCTTTCCACATTTGATATTTTTGGCAATATGATTCTCAAAGCCACTGTTAACACCAACAGTGCCAATCTGATTTACTCTCAACATTGCTACTGCAGCTGAATAGCATAGGTGATGGGGAGCCTCAAGCATGGCAAATATGGCTGTACAATTGCATTATTCACTTGGTGTACTCTCAAATTCCTTATAAGCCCCATTCTGCTGGTGCTGAGGTGCTAGTAGTAATTCACCATAACTCAGTCTATATTGAAGACTGAATATAGAAAATCAACACGATTTTCAAAGTTCCCCAGTAAATCCTATCTCAAATAATCACTCTGAAATGACATTTCTTTCTTAATCTACTTGTGTAGCAGTAGTGGTACTGTACTTATGCCTGTGTGTTTTCTGTCCCTCTGGTAATTGAGCCCCCCAAAAAGCTTAAAGAATTGTTAAAATTAACATTTGGAAATAGCACTACCATAAGATAGAACCATAACAATAGTACCCTGGTTAAGTTAAGAATAAATAAATAACAAAAGAAATAAGTTAAATCTTACCGATTCTGAAACAGGCTGCGTCACCAATGGTTTCACCAGAAATATGAACAGCCAGACTTGCGGAATATGCAATACAGAGGGATACTGCATAACAGAATAGGTGCAATCCTTCACTGGCCAGTAACCTTGGAGACAATAGCAGATAAAAGATGGTGGTAATCAGGAACATGAGAGAAATCACCTGACATATAGAAAACAGAACTGGTCGCACCTTCAGCCAAGTGGGAGTGTCATTTAGGCATATCAGCGCACTCTGTTCACGAATATCATTGCTGATGAATGTATCAATGCAGAAATCGGTGGTGGGAATAACTCTGTCTTCAGCATTCAGACTACCATCCATGCCTATGTTGACCACCCCCTCGGCTTTGGTAATTGCATTGCACACAGGCCATCCAGTCACAACATTGAAACTAGACAAACCAGGTGGACTGAAAGCATTGCTGGAGTCTGGTACGCAGCTGAAGCGATTGACGTCAACCGAGTATCCCTTTTTGCAGCACTTGTTGATGCACTTTCCATCTGGGCAGGATTTCTGAAAGGCCTCTGTCGGACTGATGTAGCAAAAGCTCGTGAAGTAATCAGTAGAGCCATCAGAGTTTTCAATCCCATCAACACAATATTCAGGGCACTGGTAATATACGCGTCTCTTGTCTTCCTCATCTGGAACCCAACCATTTACTACACCATCAGCAAGGGACAGTAAGTTTGACTGCTTGTATTTAAGTGGAATAGTTATCATGGGTTCGGATTCGCATTTCAGTGGACTGACGTAATTCGTTATGTTGGACCAGGCTACGCTCTTGGAAAATGGCTTGGCAGATATAGGAGGTCTGAGCAACTGAGGCGTCCTGGCTGGCTGACACGAACCGTCTTTCATGGCTAGTCCAGGAGGACAGCATCTTGGCACAGACGGTATGGGCACACATGCCTTGATCATGTATGTCAAATCACCGTAAGAATTTAAGTGGTAGATGAGGCAGTATTTGTTGATGCGCTGGCCTTCGAGTTCACCGGCATTTTGGAGAAGGACCATGTCCCCTCGGGGTCTCAAATGGAACTGGCCCTTGGTGAAGTTGAAGGAGAGATGTTTGGCTGGGTCACAGTTGATGTCTTCCACAGCCACGTCGTAGTTGGTTGTATCTTCCTGGAAATACAAAGATAAAAGCCCTAGTTTCAAAAGAAGTCATCAAACACAGTTAACATAAAGTACTTAAACAAACAAAAACTATATCACTTTCATTACGACTGCTCATGGGAGATGATCACAAATAATATGAAAAGCGTTGTAAATGAATCTTTCTTATCCTGAATACAAAAAGGTAAGCCTAGCTACTGAGTATCTATCTGTCTATGTGTGCCAGAATGGGATGAAAGAAAACTCCATACAGTATGACATAAATTGCAAATCTGATCTCCAATTCCTGAATGAAAATTCTAATTCTATTTACATATCTATGCTATGGAAAGCAGAGAAAGGGGAATTAAAAGAAAAATGAACTAACAAACATCCGGCAAAAGAATGATAAACAACATACATGAAGCTAAATAAACAAATAATAAATAAATGAGTGGATGCATAAAAGAAAAAAATTAAATCAAAACTCCTCTATACACAGAAGAACGATTAGCTCTCTCTCTCTCTCTCTCTCTCTCTCTCTCTCTCTCTCTCTCTCTCTCTCTTTGGTATTCTAAATCCTCTTGGCCTAATTGCTGTAAAAGTAATAAATGGAATTAGATATTATCAACTACTATTTTAGAAGGCAATTAAAGCAAGGAATCTTGTTGGCAGCATCCAGTTACTCATTTAGACCATTTTTTGCAGCACACGAAGCATCTGAGACAATCGAAAGTCATTGGTAACATCCAAGGGTTTCTTTGAAGTTTTTGAATCAATGAGAGTTTTAATGCAACATTCAGCCAATTTCTGAAGCAGTAAAGCTTTTTGACGTCATTCAAGGACATCTGTGAAATTACGGACAATGAAATAATAAGTTAGTAAAAGGTGTCACGAGACAGAATAAATGATCGATCAGTCAGAACGATAATCTTGAGGTAATGCGTTTCTTAAAAAGACTAAGAAGGGAAGGATTAATAGCGTGATACTCGCTTTTTAGTTTTCTGTAAAAAAAACAATTGTGTCGGCTTTGTCTGTCCGTCCGCACATTTTTCTGTCCACCCTCAGATCTTGAAAACTACTGAGGATAGAGGGCTGCAAATTGGTATGTTGGTCATCCACCCTTCAGTCATTAAACATACCAAATTGCAGCCCTCTAGCCTCAGTAGTTTTTATTTTATTTAAGGGTAAAATTAGCCATAATCGTGCTTCTGGCAACTATATAGGATAGGCCACCACCGGGCCGTGGTTAAAGTTTCATAGGCCGTGGCTCATACAGCTATATTTTCGGTGGTCTTGATTATACGCTGTAGCGGCTGTGCAGAAAACTCGATTGCGCCGAAGAAGCTTCGGCGCATTTTTTACTTGTTGATATCATGAGCGGTCAGTGACAATAGCTGAAATAATTGTTGACCGAATGATATTAACAATGCCCACAAAGAAAAAAACTTTAACGCAAACAGTAGGAATAACAACAATACTAAAATTAATTATCCCAGAAACACGTATAACTTATACTTTCAAACGATCCAGAATTTTTTTTCTTCGTTTATTAAAAACGATCCAGGAATTCAGAGGAATTAAGCTAGTAGTCACATCTGCATTAATCACAAACACCCACTTACCTCCCAAGGATAGAGGAAGTCCTTCAGGACGGGAATGACAGTTTTCCCGTCGTAGGGTCGACATTGTCCTTCTTCAAGGATTTCATCTCCTTGGCAGTAACATTTAACGATAGACCCAGCCACCTGGGGGCCCCCTATAACCGGGCACGATTCCATGGGGCTGGAGGTACCCATCGCAAGAGACTCTGAGCCAGAAGCTGCCCCTGGGGTCACTGATTTAGTAGCTGATTCATGGGGCACTGGGCTAGTAGCTGATTCAAGGGACACTTGTCTACTAGGTGACTCAGGGTACACAAAGCTAGTAGCTGCCTCAGGGGACACTTGGCTAGTAGGTGACCCGGAAGACACTGAACTAACAGCTGATTCAGGGGACACTTGGCTAGTAAGTGACCCGGAAGACACTGAACTAATAGCTGATTCAAGGGACACGGGGCTGCTAGCTACCCCATGGGACGCGAAGTTAGTAGCTGATATAAGGGACACTGGCGTAGTAGAAATCACGTTCAACACATGGCCACCAGCCAATCCTGCGGTCGTAGTTCTGCTATCACCTTGTTGTATGTTGTAGGAAGCCTGTGGTGTTGTTAATTTTCCAGGCTTTGGAGCGCTGCCATCAGTTAGGGCGTCTCCTAATACCCTGGGCAAAGCCGCAGGGGCAAGCACGCAGAGGATCATCAAGATGTTAATGAGCTCCATAGTCCTGTGAAATTAACGGCAATAAAAGAGCACAATAAACTTGAGTATCCTGGAGATTACAGCAGGCGACGTTCTTTAGCTTTTAGACCGAGTTTTGTCAATTATTTTCTAAGTCACTTCTTACAATCCAGAGGAAGTTTTAAAACCCTCGACGTCTTGACCATAGGCTCCATTCACTGCTTCCTTTTACAACCCATCCCAGCTTGCAACTGGTCCCAATTTCCCAAAGGGCCCTGACTGGTATGTCCGCGGGATGATCGCTGGGAAAACACGAGTGGGAGGAGCTTCGGTCTACGGCGGCGGGCGGGTTAAGCAACAAGGCGCCTGACCTTGTCTTTGTTACTATTCTCCTTCAGCGACGCCATACACGACGCACAGCATACTCATCGTTTCGTTCAGGAGACCAGTGACTCTGTTATTATTTATACGTTTGACACTAGGTATTTTTCCCTTTATTTAAATAAAAGAACGAATAGAAACAGATTTCAGACAGACACGCAGACAGACAGAGAGAAAGCTGGTCGTCGTAGTTCAGTGTTCCGGGAGTTTCCCCGTTGTATGACGTCACACATCCAAGTCTATGTTTTCCTGCCATACGTTCAACAGATTTATATAATTTGCTCATTTGCACTTGCTATTTTGTCTTTCAACTGTATGTATATAAAATATACATACACACACTATTTTACATACAGTATATATATATATATATATATATATATATATATATATATATATATATATATATATATATATATATAGCAATAACATTAAGCCAATAAAAAAATACAACCAGAATTTGCGCATTTGTTCAACTGCTCATGAAGACAGAACCCGTTCTCCTCGCTGATCTGACATGCGTGTGCGCATTTAAATTCTTCTTTTTTTTTTATTTAACAAGCTACGAACGTCAATATACGCACAAACACCTCTGATTAAACTTTTCCTTAGATTGAAAGATACCGACGTGGAAAGAACTTAAGAAGAAAACGGAATTATAGCATAAAGAACACGTATTTATGAAGAAAGCGAAACAAAAGAAGAAGTAAAATGAGAGATGACCAGTGAAGCAAGAAGAGGATTTGTGTGGTCGATTCTGGATAGATCTGGACAGTGCATTAAGGAAGAAGTTGGGAGAGGAACTGGTAAAGACGAAATGCAATGAACAAACACAGTAGACTGAGAGATGAACGGTGCAAATAGAGAGACGGTTTAATGTATCAGTGTGATGAGTAGGCCTATAATGTTGAATTGTGGAAAGTAATCAGTGTGATGAGTAGGCCTATAATGTTGAATTCTGGAAAGTAGATACTGAAAAGATGTAAGTGATTGAAACGAGAGTTTAAGGTTTAAAGTAAATTGGAATATTATTACGGCAGGGACCCTTCAGAGCGTTTAAGAACAATCAAATTACCATAGAATGGAAATAGGAGAGGAGAGGCTGCTGTATGGCAGTTATAATCCAACGGAATGGGTGACGAAGGGGTGGTGAAAAGTACTTTGATGTGGTTTGCGCCCTTGGAGAGAATGGAAGACGAGAGATTGGTTTCCTTAATTAAGAAGTTTTTAGAGGAAGGAAGAGGGAAGGAGGTTTGACGAAAGGTTGTTGAGCCTTCTGTTTATGCACTGAATACGACTTGACCGATGCTGCGAACGTTTTATTCTCATAGATTGGATCTTTGATTCATGAGAGAGAGAGAGAGAGAGAGAGAGAGAGAGAGAGAGAGAGAGAGAGCTACTGATAAAATGAGAGAGGAACAGACACACCTAGTTATAAAGAGAGAGGGAGAGAGAGAGAAAGTGAGGGAGAGAGAGAGAGAGCTACTGAAAAAAAGAGAAAGGAACAGACACAGCTAATTATAAAGAGAGAGAGAGAGAGAGAGAGAGAGAGAGAGAGAGAGAGAGAGAGAGAGCTACTAATAAAAAGATAAAAGAACAGACAGACAAACCTGATTATAAAGAGAGAGAGGAGGGCGTGGGGGCCGTGGCTGCTAATGAAAAGAGAAAGGAACAAACAGACAAACCCGGTTATAAAGAAGAAGACTTTCTTTTCAAGATGGAGAGATCAGTTTATTTGATAGAGACAGACAAGCAGACACAGAGAGAAAGGAGACAGACAAATGAGGAAGAGAGTAGGTCAAGCAACAAATAAATTATTCTTGTTTGTTATACCTATGTCCACGCCATAAGGTTACAATGAGGGAACTCTTAGTCCTGAAATTACCAGTTAAAATCATTTTAAAAATTGAAACGATCGAAATATGAGGGGGGGAAAAAATTAAATAAAAATGAAGACCTACAAATATTTCGGTCTACGTCAACCTAACGGTCCGGAAAAACCCGAGAGGTTCAGTAGGAAAATAGGTACCAGCCCTTGGGTTGGGGAGTTAAACAGTGGGCCTAGCGACCCACTGGCCACATGTCATAGGCATTGGGACCTGTCCCCCATTGGCTGCCGGCCTAAGAAACAGGAGATCAGCGCCTGCCCTATGAGCCTACAGAGGCCCAGGAGGACTTTAACTTTAACAAGTTCATAAAAGTATAGAATATTTACATGTTTCATGGTACTTAATTCATTCTCATTGAATTTACCAAATTATAGATAGAATATTTATATTTCATGAAATTTTATGCATTCTCATTGAATTTACCAAATAACAGATAGAATATTTATATGTTTCAAAAAATGTATTCATTCTCATTTAATTTACCAGATAACAGAGAGAATATTTGTAGTTTTATGAAACTTAATTCATTCTCATTTAATTTCCAAAAAAATAGATAGAGTATTTATATGTTTCATAACATTTAATTCATTGTCATTTAATTTACCAATTAATAGATTGAATGTTTATAAGTTTCATGAAATTTTATTCATTCTCATTGAATTTACCAAATACCAGAAAGAATATTTATAGTTTTATGAAATTTAATTCATTCTCATTTACTTTGCCAAATAATAGATAGAATATTTATAAGTTTCATGAAATTTAATTAATTCTCATTTAAGACCAAATAATAGATAAAGTATTTATATGTTTCAAAAATTTTTATTCATTATCATTTAATTTACAAAATAATAGAAAGAATATTTATAGTTTCATGAAATTTAATTCATTCTCATTAACTTTACCTAATAATAGATAGAGTATTTATAAGTTTCATGAAATTTAATTCATTCGCATTGATTTTACCAAATAATAGATCGAATATTTATATGATTCAAGAAATTTTATTCATTCTCAATTAATTTCCCAAATAATAGATAGATTATTTATATGTTTCAAGAAATTTTATTCATTCTCATTTAATTTGCCAAATAATAGAAAAATATTTAAATTTTCGTGAAATTTAATTCATTCTCATTTACTTTACCAAATAATAGATATAATGTTTATACGTTTCATGAAATCTAATTCATTCTCATCTAATTTCCAGAATAATAGATAGAATATTTATATGTTTCATGAAATTTAATTTATTATCAATTAACTTCCCAAATAACAGATTCCCGCAGCCAAAATGGTCCACAGAATAGGAAGGGCAAAAGGAAGACTATAAAAGTTATTAAGTTAATGGGTTTACTGAGGTCCATACGTATCGAGAACTGGACTCTTCCTTCGCCTTCAGAAAAATACGAGGAAGAAGAACGAAACCGGTTGGGCTTCTTGATCAAAACTGTGCTATTCTGTCGGTAAAGTGGCCTGAAGTGAGTTTTCCGTTATTACATGAAACTTGTTTACTTACGCTTGTTGTTGGGATATACGTGTGTATATGTACATATATATATATATATATATATATATATATATATATATATATATATATATATATATATATATTTATATTTATATATATAATAAATATATGTATATATATATATTTTATATATATATATATATATATATATATATATATATATATATATATATATATATATATATATATATATATAATGTGTGTATGTATGTATGTATGTATGTATATTATGTGTGTGTGTGCATGGACACACGTATAAAGCGAACCCGGAACTCGGCATACATTTCACAAAGGAAATAACAGGAAAAGACTCTTGATTATTAAGAGGCTTTTCTTACCAATGCCAACGTTTTGCAACACATCTGACGTTGCATATTTATGGCTAGGAAATCCGACTGCAGATGCGTAGCGAAACATCGGCATTAAAACACACAAACACACACACACACACACACAAAAGATTCTTAATTATCAGGATGCTTTTCCCTGGTATTTCCTTTATGATGAGTTTACAGAGTTCCAGTTCCGGTTCATACGTTTGTCTACAAACACAGACACTATATATATATATATATATATATATATATATATATATATATATATATATATATATATATATATATATATATATATATATATATATATATATATATATGCATATATATAAATATATACATATATATTTTTAGATTTGCATTTATATATATATATAATACTTACATATGTATATGTATATTTATGTATATGCTATATGTATATGTGTATCATAAGCTATGTTTTCATAGTTCAAGAACAACTTTTTCAAAGTGTCTCTCTCCCCACTCGCCTTGACCATGAGGTGTCTAATAACTACACTTTTGTAGTGTTCTTGATCCTTAACCCCTAAATAGCCAACTGGCCCTGCACCCACTACCGCCTTGAGACCCTTCTTAGACGGGACGCAAATTTCTGAGATGTATGTCCCGGTCTTTTTGGCATGCCCTTAGGCTAGGTTAGGTTGCATTTGTACTTTCAGAGTAATTTGGGCGTGAGAAACATAATGAGATTATTTTCAAGAAAGTTCTCTGATTAGTTTTTAAGATATGGCTTCCCGCTTTTTTCAGGGAAAGGTCCCAGTACTCGGTTACATCCGGGGAAAATGCAGACGGGACAGATACCAGAAATTTCCAAACACTGTCCGATTATCCGGAATTATACTTCAGGATTATTTTAAAGCAAATCATGACGCGACGTTAAAATATTGGCGCTTGAATAATAACATCATTTATCTATTGACTCAGATTTACCACCGATCTAGTTGCTCTATCTTATTCCTAACGTCATTTCGGTTAATTGACATTCAGTCGGGAAAGAGAGTTTCCAAAATTAGGGGGAGAGAAAGTTTATTTCCAACATACGTACGAACGTGATGCAGTTTCAAGTTGGGGAAAATCTTTTAACAACATACGCACAAATCTGATGTAGTTTTAGTGTGACATTTGCGTTCTATAACCGTTTGAGAAACAATGAAGTGTCCTAACATTGATGCAATTTACTGTAGTGTATTACTGGCATTCATCAAGGCAAACAACACGTTTGATTCTTTGTGTACGTTTAGTGGAGAAAATGGAATCATTTCCTGGACACTAATTTCAAGACCCCCGGAGGTTATTCAACTCTCCACTCAGGGAATTCCGACACTGGGGTTCTTTACCTTGCTCCCAAAGGTGAACCACTGAGGAGCTTTCATCGGTGACTTTGTTCATTTCCTCCAGTCCGAGTGGTTCTTCCCAAGTTCTGTAAATTTTGATGAATCTTTTTCTGTCATCAAGTCTGTCGGAATTATGGAGAGATTTACGTAGGGATATAGAATTTTGGCCAAAGACCAAGCGCTTGGACCTATGAGGTCATTCAGCGCTGAAAGGAAAACTGAGAGTAGAAAGGTTTGAAAGGTGTAACAGGAGGAAAAGCTCGCAGTTGCACTATGAATCAATTGTTAGGAGAGGGTGAAAAGTAAATGGAAGAAAGAGAATATGAACGGAGGTACAGTTAAAGGAATGAAAGGGGTTGCAGCTAAGGGCCGAAAGGATGCTGCACTGAGCCGTAAGTAATGCCTACAGTATACCGCATGACTGGGGATGAAGAGATTAAAGTAATAAGAATAAAAGCAATTTTTTTTTTATTGAAATGAAAGCACACTTTACATTCATATTCATAGCAGCTACATTCAAATGATTGATCTAAACAGTGACAATAATGAATTAGTAAAAAAATACTCAGACTTGAAAGAATTGACAAAATTACATGGATTACAGATTAAAGTGCTTAAGACACCTCTTGTTGCTGTCCTTTCTTCCGATGACAGATGGGTAATAGGAAAAGAAAATTACTTTCAATATGTTATTGTGGTTAACAAAAGCATCCTTACAGTTATCCAATATTTCCATACACTGATCATTAATTGGACACGCTGTAAAACAGCTAAGATTCCCTCTGCTTAACATGTCATAAGAAACTCAGGTTTTCAGGCAGATTAACAGAATACTATCTCAAAACACCTTAATATTCGGGGCCATATTCTAGTTGCAGAATATTCCCTGGACCAGAGTTGACTTATGATTGGTTTATAAAATTTAGGTTGTCTGGAAGAATATAGAATTTAGGCCAAGGGCCAAGCGCGGAGACCTATGAGGTCATTCAGCTCGGAAACGGAAATTGACAGTGAAAAGGTTTGAAAGGTGTGGCAGGAGGAAACCGTTGCAGTGGCACTATGAATCAATTGTTAGGAAAGGCTGGAAAGTAAGATGGAAGAAAGCGAATATGGACGGAGGTACAGTAGAAGGAATGAAAAGGTTGCAGCTAGGGGCAGAAGGGACGCTACAAAGAGCCGTAAGTAATGCCCACACTACACCGCATGGGGTCCACTGACGGCACTACCTCCCTACGAGGGGTTTAGGTTGTCAAGCCAAGCACTGGTGTACTTTCGACCTTTCAGCGCTTCGGACAGTGAGAAGAGGAAGCTGGAGTGGTTGGACAGCAAGGCAAAGAGATCCAGGAAGTACAGTGCAAGGATCTAAAGGTGGAAGTGGGAGAAAACCCCACAATTTGCAGTAAGAAGTAATTGTTAGAAAGGCTGGACAGCAAGATGGAGGAAAAAGTTAAATATATCTTAGTTGAACCAGACCACTGAGCGGGTTAACAGCTCTCCTAGGACTGGCCCGAAGGATTAGATTTATTTTACGTGGCTAAGAACCAACTGGTTACCTAGCGACGGGACCTGCAGCTTATTGCGGAATCCGAACCACATTATGACGAGAAATGAATTTCTATCACCAGAAATAAATTCCTCTAATTCTTCATTGGCCGGTCGGAGAGTCGAAAGATGGAGGAAAGGAGGTAAAGTAAAAGGGCTTCAAGTAGGCCTCCATTTAGAGCCAAATATCATTCCTTTTTTTTCGATGCTTCGAAACAGTGGTTATCAATATAATACTCCGAGTACTGAAAGCAAAGCTTTGATTTTAAGCCAAAAATCAGGATTTCTTTAAGAGTACGTATACAACTGCTTGGTAACCACATATGCATCGACGTGTTTGATTAACATCTTGGCATGAAATGATAACCTTAATCATCTGTTAAGTTAAACTACATAAGATCAGTGAAAGAAAAGGCAATGAAACTAAAGTTCGATCCCAAGATTATTATTTTATTCATATTCTAACAAGACCGTGACAAGAAAAACTTCATCTTTGGCGCAAAACACTCACATCCACACATTGTTTTTGATTGTAATCACAGACAAATGACGCAGAATACAAAACACTCACACAATTCGTATAGCAGCTGTGAAAAAACAACATGAATATTTCTAATTCAAAGCTGCAAAGGTACTGCAGTAATAATTGCAGCATTGTGGAAAACACAAAAAACGTGTTTTTCTCTTCTAAAGCTGCAGAATCATTGTACCCATTTCAACTACGGTCCTGAAAAACGAGGCAAATCATTTTTATCATTCAGAGCTGCAAACGTATATATTCTCATACAACAATATAACAAAAATATTATTTTTACAAAGCTGCCGTAAGGCGGATCAGAACTGCAAAGCACTCCCCTCCTCTCAAATTTCAAATTTCAGAATTGGTACCCTTTTTATTTATCGTATATGTTTCAAAGAGCATAATATAGCTATCTCATAATATCCACGTCCAATGTGTTTTCTCTCTCTCTCTCTCTCTCTCTCTCTCTCTCTCTCTCTCTCTCTCTCTCTCTCTCTCTCTCTCATTATCGTTTTTGAGTAGTTGACGAAAGAATAGGGTACAAGGCGATCTCAACATCTTTGAATACGGTACACCTTAACTCATCTGGGCTATTTCAATAACCAGATTGTCCACTTTAGTTTATGTCACAGGAAATCTGGTAAACACCCTTATTTCAAATCATTTGAGCCCAACTTCTCCATTGCAGTCTATATTATTTTAGGCCCGGCATGAAGTTGAAAGCTTCGACAATCTTGGCAAAAACTTACTGACATTCAAAACAATTACTATTCAATGACTAACTCGACACTGTTTTCAATTTCAGACTCAAAATGTAATTCTTCGGAACCTATAATCCTTAATCATCCCATCTTTCAGCTGAAATTCGTGTTCATAACGTAATTCAGACTCTATCGTCAAATTTAAGATCAAATCAAATTCTAATGAATTTTCAAATCATCAAATATGCCATACATTCTCATTTCCCCGTGCTTTGCAGTTTTCCGAAAAGCCTTAAGCGATACCTCTTTGCCCTAATATTAGAATCACATGGAAAACATCACAATCACTGGAATGATGTAAACAACGCTTAAACTCTACGTACAAAGACATCTTGTATAGAAAAATCATCTCCTTAGAATTCTAACAGTATAAACATCATCACATAAAAAAAACATATGACTTATCCTATAGACACCTGCCTTCATTACTATTGTTTACAAATGTTCACTCACAAATCCCTAAGTTCATTCAATAAAAATCCTTTAAAAAAAATAGGACACTGGAACAATTGCAAATACAATTCCCCCCCCCCTCCTCCCCCCCGCGCACACCACAACAAGGATCTTCCTTTGACTAGTCCCAGAATGTCCCGGAAAGGAAGGTTTAGCATTCTGATATCCACAATTTGCCACTGAAGAACAGCTAACAATAACTATTCGTTTATGAATTTTGTTGTTACAGGAAGGAACTACTTCAGGAGCTGACCTTGCATCGAGATTTTCCCAAAAAAAGATGTTCAAAGATTACATTGAAAGTTACATAGAAAAACCAGTCCTTCAAGAGTGAAAATTACACACAAGGTCGCTGTTTAGAAATTACCGGGTTATAAAAATTCATAGACTTTTTCAGTTTAGAAAACTAGAAAATTACATACATGGTCACCGCATAAGGATTACTTAGAAATTTACACACAATCTTGTCGAACGGCGATGTACACAAAATGTATGAAAGATATACTGATTATTTTTCACTGGAATAATACATGAGGTGGAATATTCAAAACGAGGAATTACTAGCACTCAGCTATTACTTAGATTTAGCCAGCCTTGTGCAGGCACGGGCTCTTGCTCTACAGCAGCCCGTAAGCACTTAGCTTATGAAGTCAACTGCTTTAAACTGCTACGCTGCCACAATGGGAGAAGTTGTTCCTAAATTATATATATATATATATATATATATATATATATATATATATATATATATATATATATATATATATATATATATATATATATACTGTATATATAGTATATATATGGCAAGTTGCAATTTCACGTAAAGTGAATGACTTCAGAACAATACCTGGTATTTACGACTAAAATATAATATGATCTCATTCTCTGTTTGAAAAAATATATAGCATGTGTATCATGTTCATATATATATAAAAGACAATAAAATCTTTGGAAGAGTTAAGCTAAAAATACAATTAACGTTTCTCTCTTCAAAAACGCTCAAGTCCTTTCAGTGGAAGCGATTATATTTGAAAAGTAGCTTTCTATGAAAATGCAGCATCTAAAAAATAAATACTAAAAGCGGCAACTCTGTTTGGTTAGGCATGCAATAATAATTAAATAACTCATCTTAAGGCAAATGTTATAAGGTAAGCTGCTCTCTTCTAACCTAAATCATTACGCACTAAAGCTTCTTTGTGATTTCTGTGGGAAATGAATATTACATAAAACTCTCAAAGTGCAGGTCCCTCTAAAATGTCGCTTGTGACTCTAACAGAGAAATAAAAACTAAGAAGTAGAGGTAAACGATATAACTAACATAGTGATTTAAGTATAGGAACTTCTTTGCTATTATGGGAAAAGACAGTAGTCATTCACACACCTACTGTACGTGGGCCTCCATATACGGCAAGTGAGATCTGAACATTCAATAGGCAGGTCAAAACAACAATGTTTTTGTTTGCGTGTGTGTGTGTGTGTATATATATAT
>NC_089759.1:18504156-18516656 GCF_040412425.1 Macrobrachium rosenbergii
CGTGAAAAAGGGAGAACATGAAAAAGAGAGAATATGAAAAATGGAGAACATGAAAGAGGAAGAACATGAGAAAGGAAGTATATGAAAAAGGGAGAATATGAAAAAGAAAGAACATGAAAAAAGGAGAACATGAAAAAGGAAGGAAGTGAAAAAGGGAGAACATGAAAAAGGAAGAACGTGAAAAGGGGAGAACGTGAAAAAGGGAGAATATGAAAACGAAATGATATGAAAAAGGGAGAACGTGAAAAAGGAATGCCATGAAAAAGGGTGAACGTGAAAAAGGGAGAACATGAAAAAGAGAGAATATGAAAAATGGAGAACATGAAAGAGGAAGAACATGAGAAAGGAAGAACATGAAAAAGGGACAATGTGAAAAAGGGAGAATATGAAAAAGAAAGAACATGAAAAAGGGAGAACATGAAAAAGGAAGAACATGTAAAAGGGAAAACGTGAAAAAGGGAGAACATGAAAAAGGGAGAACATGAAAAAGGAAGAACATGAAAAAGGGAAAACGTGAAAAAGGGAGAACATGAAAAAGGGAGAATATCAAAAAGGGAGAATATGAAAAAGGCAGAACGTGAAAAAGGGAGAACATGAAAAAGGAAGAACATGAAAAAGGGAAAACGTGAAAAAGGGAGAACATCAGAAAGGGAGAATATCAAAAAGGGAGAATATGAAAAAGGCAGAACGTGAAAAAGGAAGAATATGAAAAAGGGAGAATATGAGAAAGGGAGGATGTGGAAAAGGGAGAATATGAAAAAGGGAGAACATGAAAAGAGATGAATATCAAAAAGGGAGAACGTGAAAAAGGGAGAATAGGTAAAAGTGAAAACATGAAAAGGGAGAATTTGAGAAAGTGAGCATGAAAAAGGGAGAACGTGAAAAGGGGAGGACATGAAAAAGGGAAAACATGAAAAAGAGAGAACATGAAAAAGGGAGAACATGAAAAAGAGAAAATATGAAAAAGGGAGAACATGAAAAAGAAAGAATATGAAAAAGGGAGAACGTGAAAATAGAGAATATGAAAAAGGGAGAATATGAAAAGGGGAGAACATGAAGAAGAACATGACAAAGAGAGAACATGAAAAAGGGAGAACATGAAAAAGGAAAATATCGATTGATGACTTTGCGTAAGGGAGAAAGAGTAAATGAAAGATGGGAAACAGAGAGGTGACTGAAAAAGAGTTCAGAAGCAAACAAGAAAGGAATTACAATTTGCCTCAAAACTTTTGGCAAAACTGAAAGTTTCCTAAAAATCCTGAAAAACAGCTTTGTAATACTGTAGAAAGTACTTCAGAAATAATAATAAAAACCATTCAGAGCCTTTAAGAATCTTTTTGCAGTATTATCTCACAACTTGATAAAAAATTAAATACTTTTCAAGAGGCTTCAAGAATATTTTTTGTAGCGTTATCCCCAAACTTAAGAGACGATGGAAAACTTAGCATAACACTGAAACATTAAAACTGCTAAATTTCAATTTTCTTTCTCCCGGAGGTAGGTAGTGCCGTCAGGGCACCTCATGCGGTGCACTGCAGGCATTACTTAAGGTTCTTTGCAGCGTTCCTTTGGCCCCTAGCTGCGACCCCTTTTCATTCCTCTTACTGCACCTCCGTTCATATTCTCTTTCTTCCATCTTACTCTCCACTCTCTCCTAACAATTGTTGCATAGTGCAACTGCGAGGTTTTCCTCCTGTTACACCTTTAAATCTTTTTACTGTCAATTTCCGTTTCAGCGCTGAGTGACCTAATAGGTCCCAGCGCTTGGCCTTTGGCCTAAATTCTATATTCTATTCTAATCAATTTTCTTCACGATCTTGACCTTTTCTTTACGTCGTAATGGGGGATTATGAAAGTGGTATACGAATGTGTTGTAATTTGGCAGAGATGGAAAAAGGATTGTTGAAAACTGGCACTGGGTAATAAAATGGTGATTGTGAACCTTGATAAAGTACTGTGAAACAGGACGAAGATGACATAGGGCGTTGATAAAAAAAAAAAAAGACCAGTGAACACTGACAACAGGCTTTGGGAACCGAAGTCGGAAATAAACCAAAATAGAGGTAATGCTGTGATAAAGAAAGGAAAAGGGAAATAAACGAACTGGGATAAAGGACTGTGAAAAAGGAGGAAGACGATATAGGGCGTTGATGAAAAAAAAAAAGACCAGTGAACACTGACAACAGGCTTTGGGAACCGAAGTCGGAAATAAACTAAAAATAGATGAAGGCTGTGATAAAGAAAGGAAAAAGGAAAGGAACAAACCGGGGTAAAGGACTGTGAAAAAGGAGGAAGACAACACAGGGCGTTGATGAAAAAAAAGTAGAACCGAAGCCGGAAATGACAAAAATAAATGAAAGGCCGTGATAAAGAAAGATAGGAGGAGGGAAAGGAACGAACTGCGATAAAGGTCTGTGAAACAAGATAAGAGGAATCATCGATAAAAGGTTGAGATATAGTACAAGGGAACAGCGGTCCAAAGTATTTACTGAGAGAAAAATGAAAATATATAGCTAAGCGGACTTGAACACTTGGTAAAGCCAGAGTGAATAGATGTTTTTAGAACCAAACGAAGCTTTAGTTAAAATAAAACACATCTTACCCTAAACACAAGCACTTTTACAGTTGCTATCACAGTTCCTCCAGCTGAGGACCCATCTCCCCACCCCCGGCCAACCCCTAAGACTTACAGTGAGCGTCACATGGTAAGAATACTTGAAGTTCTGGGGAGCGATCATGGCGTAAGTGGTGTAGTTTGGGGTGACGTAGCCTTTGAAGATGTGGGTGTCCTCCCGGTAGTCTGTGTACTGCGGCAGGTCGGTGTCGCAGGCTGGATAGAAGAATACTTTGGGAACTGGAGGAGGAAAAGAATGAATGCGATGAACAGATGCAGTGCATATGAATAGAGGGATGTGTGTTTATATTCACATGCACACCCACAGCACACACACATTACGGTAACATATCTTCCTTTTTATTTCTTATGAACATCATATACATTTTCTTGTATTTACTGAATTATGTACTTTTGCCCTTATTTCAAACCATTTTTATAATTATATATATATATATATATATATATATATATATATATATATATATATATATATATATATATATATATATATATATGAATTTCTGTTATAACAATAATATATCCTCCTTTTTTATTTCAGATCTTAAAAACTACTGAGGTTAGAGGGCTGCAAATTGGTATGTTGATCATCCCCCCTCCAGTCATCAAACATAACAAATCGCAGCCCTCTAGCCACCGTAGTTTTTATTTTATTTAAGGTTAAAGTTAGCCATGATCGTACGTCTGGCAACGCTATAGGTGCCAACAACACAGGCCACCAACGGGCTGTGGCTGAAAGTTTCGTTGGCCGCGGCTGTGAGTTTCATGGGCCGTGGCTGAGAGTTTCACATAGCATTACACGCTGTACAGAAAACTCGATTGCGCCAAAGAAACTTGGGCGGATTTTTTACTTGTTTTTTTTTTTTATGAAGGTGATGTACTTTGTAGTTGGCAACAGAAATTCCGTTTGTTGATGAAGTAATCAAATTTATTGGGGGAGGTGAGAATATCTGTTGGTTTCAAGATCATTTTTAGAAAGAGGTCGGGCAAGAAAGCTGTTGGCACAGGTCAACTAATTCAGTGGTGAAATGTGATTCCTTAGTGGTAATATTTAGCTGAGCTGGTGACGAAGGAAACTCGTTCGTTTAGGTAATGAAATTTATGGACTATTATTATTATTATTATTATTATTATTATTATTATTATTATTATTATTATTATTATTATTATTATTATTATTATTATTATTATTCAGCAGATGACACTTATTCATATGGAAGAAGGCCACAGGGCCATTGACTTGAAATTCAAGCTTCCAAAAAATATGGTGTTCATTAGGAAGAAGCAAAAGGAAGTAAAGTGAAATACAGATAGAAGACATCTCACTTATTAAAAAAAAAAGAAATAGTAAATTAATAAGCAAAAAATTAATAAATAAAAATTTATTATAATGCAAGAGAATGGTACTAGGTAGTAATGCATTGCGCGACATCCTCTGGGATGAAAAGGTCATTTATTATATGAGGTGATGAAGTTTTTTTTTTTTTTTTTTTTGAGACAAAGACATAACGCGGGATGAATTTGATTCCTTTCCACATTTGAAACTTCATCGACTCAACTTATCATGGGTCAAGCGTACTCTCAAAAATAATAAGACTTCTCAGATAACAAAATGATAGCCAGTTGTGAGAACCACTCTAGATTACGAAAACATGGCAGTTCAAATTCGTGATTATCAAACAGATTCCGTCAGATAACAAAAGATAGCAAGACGTTCCTTGTGAGCAACTAGAGGAAATTCCACGAATTTCAAAAAATAAATCCGTAGATAAGGAAGAACACTGCGTTTGAAATAGGCTCCGATTTAGGGGTCAATTTACCACCTTATCGTATGGGATTTTGTAATTCTATTGTAACCTTACAAAGTCTGAAGTTTAAGCAGGATACAGTTGGCATCTTATTTCAATAAGTGTCTTAAGACTGCGTTACGATACAGCCAACTCCCCAGAGAAGCAACATACATAAAGAAAAAACATACTCTCTCAAAAAACTTTTTGATTAAAATGAAAAACTCTTTAACCGGAAGGCGAGGCCATCAAATTCGAAAGAGGGATTTATGAATTTCACACAAAGGATTAACAAAGGTGACATAAAGGAGAGAGAACAGAGAGCAGGAATGGATCACTCACGCTTGACAGGAAATTAAGTAAGGAATAAACAACATAAAATCAAGAAAGCCGAAAGGAAAATACTGGGAAAATTACGATGTTATGACGCATCAAGGAATTAAGTAAGGAATAAACAGCATAAAATTAAGAAAGCCGAAAGGAAAATACGGGGAAAATTATGACGTTATGACGCATCAAGAAATTAAGTAAGGGATAAACAACACAAAATTAAGAAAGCCGAAAGAAAAATACTGGGAAAATTATGACATTATGACGCATCAAGAAATTAAGTAAAGAATAAACAACATAAAATTAAGAAATCCGAGTGGAAAATAAGTGGAAAATTACATAATTCATATCTGAAAGAAAGTAAAAAAATTTTTAAAAATCAAATTAAAAACAAACCATATCAGTGGCATATCAACTTACTCTGACAGACGCGCTTAGCAATCTGGTCTGCTGTTTCCTCTGTGTCCAGAAGGTTTATTTTGAAGAAATCCTTCTCTTTGTCGTGCAACACGTTCACATAGTCGGCCTGGGTGTTGCCCACAAGCAGGAAGTAAACATCTGGGGAATAGAATAGAACAGAATAGAATATAGAACAGAATAAAATAGAATATAGAATTTAGGCCAAAGGCCAAGCTCTGGGACCTATGACGTCATTCAGCGCTGAAACGGAAATTGACAGTAAAAAGGCTTTTAAAAGGCGTAACCGGAGGAAAACCTCGCTGTTGCACTACGAATCAATTGTTAGGAGAGTGTGGAAAGTAACATGGAAGAAAGAGAATATGAAAGGAGGTACAGTAAAAGGAACGAAAGGGGTTGCAGCTAGGGGCCGAAGGCACGCTGCAAAGAACCTTGAGTAATACTAACCACCCCCCCCCCCTTAGGGATGTGTTAATCGTTTAAGATTTTCCCTGAACACAGGGACGATTAAGCAGCACAGAATTTGTACGTTAAAACCAATGGGCATCCACTTATTTATCTTTACTCACTGTGTAAGACCGTTATTTCACAGGCAATAAACCCTACGTTTTGCTATCACAAAATTTTAAACACGAAAGCAGAATAACGTAAGGTACTTGATGTATTTTTTGCACGATGCAACTGAAAAATTCCTTAAATACTGTCTTCATTTTTTAAAGGAAAGGTGCACTAGTTAACTGAAAACAAACGAGTCTCCTCCTTCTCTCCTTATCTGCTGAATTTGACAATCTCTCTGTCATTCCATTTCTCCTTCATTTCGCCTCATCCAGTTTAAAGATAGTTGGATAAATAAGTGTTTATTCTCCATGTTTATTTTTTGAGACTTGTTGGTCCTCATTTTAGAAAACCTGAAGATAGATTCCATACCTCCCAGGGGGTGGGGATTACTTCGCCGAGGCCCTCTCCTGTTTGGACTTATTATTATTATTATTGTTCAGAAGATGAACCCTATTCATGGGAACAAGCCCACAGAGGCCATTAACTTGAAGTTCAAGTTTCCAAAGAATATGGTGCTCATTAGGAAGTAAGAGAAGGTGAGGGGAAATACAATTTTAATAGTTATTGAAAGCAATGATGCCATTATTTGCCTTGTTTATTAAAACCCAATATGTTTGATCTGCCTTGGAAACTGTATTAGGATCGCTGAAATGGCCAAAATGACCTTGCATCCTGGCTGCTAGAGAGAGAGAGAGAGAGAGAGAAATCATTAGCTTATGATCTCCTTACCTGGGAAAGAGAGGTGGAAATCCCTGAGAACCTTCAAATTATTATCATCGTTAAAGTCCGGAGCGCTTCTGGGGACATTCCACACAACGACCTGGAGATAGAAAAAAATCGTTAAAAATTAGTACAAATACATATTTGAGAGCATTGCTGCTATTTTTCTTCATACTTTTCACTAGGTTTGCCCCTTTGGGAGAAATACTGCAGGGGAGTGATTTAATAAGAAATGTCAGTATCAATATAGGCCAGAATGCTGTACTTTTTCAGTTTTTTTTCTTTTAGGGGAAATACTATAGGGAAGTGATTTTATAAGTCACCGCCATTATGCTTCATATTTCATTTGGAAATATCTACTCTACTTACAATTAGAGCATAATCTCTTAAGAAAGCCCTGAAACAGGTCTCTGGATACATTAGAAAAGGGAAACCGAGATAAGATTTACATACAGTATACATCTCTTAAGAAAAAAGCACCGATTCAGGACTTGCAGAGGAAAACCATTAGGGTGTATCACAAACATAGGGCTTGCACTAACCCCCAAATTATCTGACACTACATGAATAGGCAAACCAACATATAAAATAAGCTTGAAAACTAGACCAATATTAAAGTTGGCCTTAAATGAGCAGAATAGCCTCTGAAACTGGACTCAGAACAGATGTACATCTGCCACTGTCTTAAAAAACTACGCTAATATCCTAAACTTGACTCAGTTGGGAAGATCAGCATCTGGAATTTGTCGTGAGAAAGCAGATTGACCTACCTCAAACAGACTCAAGAAACTAGACCAACTTCCCAAGTTAGTCTTCGAGGATCTAAGCTTTGAAATGAGACTTGCTACTTGATAATTCCGGCTTTAACATGTGTTAACTCTCCTTACCTGTGAATTAGCAGTAGCGTTCTCTCCAGAGCTGTGAGATAGGTTATAGAATTCAAAGTAATAGTTGTGGAGGGTCTCCAGAATCCTCATCGCATCAGCACTGGAACCCCCACTGCCAACTGGAAAGAGAATTGCATTGCGGATAATGCACCGTCAAGTCTTTCCTGAAGGCTATGCAGTTTATCAAAATCAAAACAGGACGTGTTCCACAACTCCAATTTATAATTGCAATTTCTCTAACTGCATCAATGAAACTTTCAACAGATTCATCAGTCATTAATGTGTTAACATGTTCCTTTGGTCTTTTCATAATAGGTTAATCAGTCTAAGAAGCCTATCATCTTGAGGTCTTTTACCTACTATATTCCCCCTGTCATGGTTATGATTAAGAAACTGGGTTAAGTTAGGTTAAGATATGTGATTTATAAAAACTCCCAGAACCTAAATGACATTCAACTCTCCTTTTTTTCTGAGTGAGGACACTTCATTTTAATAGTATCATCTGAATATAGAAACAGCAGAATACAGTACAACATGTTCCTTAATATAAAATTTTACGTAAATTTATATCTTGATATTTTCCAATGGTATTTCTTCAATGATTGCCCTTTCATGAAAGACCACATAAGATAATAGGGTCTTAGGGCAGATTCTGAATTAGGTGATCTCTTCTGATGGCAAATACTTTATCATGTGCTGATCAGTGACAAGTTTTTTGCCAAGAGGTATCATAAATTTCCTGCATCAATTGATATCTTCTGACGTGAATACTGTCAATGACAAATTTTGGGTAGTGGTGTCATCCAATGCCAGATCCTACGTCAAATGTCCTCTGAAAAAATTCTGTGTTAAGCAGAGATCCCTAATGATATATCCAACATTCCACTATCTCGTCAACCTAATTCGAATAACCAGATAAAATGGTCAGGGCTTAATGATCTCATTCAACGTAATTTACGTCATCTAATACAATATTCAGTAATTAATCATACCATTTAATATAATGGCCATCTAGTAAAAGTTTCAAGGTTCAATAAGCCCACTGGACAATTTGATGGTCAGCTACTTGAAGATTTCAGTATCTAATTATCCAGTTTAGCAATAACTTAACCATGTAATAACCAACTAATAACAAAGTCTGTAGCTAAGTACTGCATTTAACACAACTCTATAAATTCTCGCAGTGAGAAAATCACCGTCATTCACACTCACACTGCTGAGAGTTCAAGGTGAAGTTGGCGCCCAGGTCAGCTACATTGGACACGTTGGTGACGGGCATGAGCCATTCGGCATTACGGGCATCTATGACCCCGAGGCGAGACCTGTCCTGGCCCACACCAATCTTTTGAGCCAACAGCCTGTAAGGAGGAGATTTTGAGTTGATAAGATTTAGGCTGTAAGCCAAGCATTTAAGCCAGTGAAAAGGAGTTGGAGTGGTTGGACAGCAAATAAAGAGATCCAGATATCAACAGCGATGAAGTACAAGGAACTTAAGGTTGAACTGGAAGAGAACTCCACACTTGCACGAAGAAATGATAGTTAGATGTGTTGGACAGCAAGACTGAAGAAAGGAAGTGGGAATGGAGCTAAAATGTGCATGCAGCTAGGGACCAAAGGGACGATGGCAACACGAGGTGGGTGCACTGACGGCATAACCCAACTGCTGGGGACTGTAAGGAGAAGGGACAGAGGGTGATTTTTTATCATGTGCAGAGGACGTAGGATGGGGAATCTGACGGCCTTCTCAAGCGTTTAAAAATGGAAGATTATAAGTTACAGGAAATGGAAGAAGGGAGAGCAATTACCGAGCCCATGCACCCACATTTCACGAAACATGAGAATCAGGCTCTTTACTGGTGCAAGAATCCTTTAAAATTCTGGTAGAGTAAGAGCTTGAGAAAAGCCTTTGAGAATCAGTAGCAGATTCTACTTCATGAAGATGATAGAGCAGAATAAGACGAAAGAAAGAAATGGCTGTTCAAATGACTGAGAAAACTGACTTAGTTTATCAATGACTCTGAAATTATCTGGAATAAAAGGCAAACACTTGGACCAACAAGATCACTTTCAGCTTAAAAATCTTACATCCAAAAGAGACATGAACATCATTCATTTCCATGTTTATTTGTCGAGAACCAAAACAGAATTGGCCCCTACTCTATTAGTTTCAAGGTCGCCTAATTTTCTCAAAACACACAAGATATTTCAAGCATTTGCCTCTCATTTCGTCCACTGTAATGTCAAAAATACTCACGTAATGTATTCTCTCTGGGCTTGGCTGTCCTGCACTCCTCCTTCCCTGTTGTAAACGACAACCAAATCCGTGGTAGTCTCACACTTGACGCTGCCCTGGGTATACGTTGGGCAGCTTTCATAGTCGTCGGAGTTGTAGCTACCTATCAGGAAATGCAGAGGAGCTGGCTATAGTAAAGATTACAAGTAATATAAGCGAGTCGAGATGAAGATGGTATGGGTAAATGGTAAGGATGATTGAGGAGGAAGGATGGAAGGAACCAGTGAGTGTTAGAAAGTCAAGGGGAAGGCAGAGGATTAGATGGAGTGATAAAGTGAAGGAGAGTTTGGAAAAAAAGGGTTTAGTGGAGGAAGAAGCTTTCGACAGGAACAAGTGGAGAAGACGCATCAAGGCAACCAACTCTTTAGCATAGGGACTGAGGTGTGATGAAGAAGAAGAGGAAGAAATTCAGAGCTAATTATTCGTGGTAATTACCTGTAATTAGAACATATAACCTTCGGTATCATATTCATAAAAGGCTAAATAATAATTAAGCATAATGTATTACTCTCATCACTATATTTGCCCTTCTTAAGATAGGGGTTATATCTAACGATCACGTTTTCTGACATTTTATGACGTCTTGGATGACATCATCTTGCGTATGTGACGTCACCCTAATGAACATCCGGGATCTCAATTTTGTTCCGTGGTAGGAAAAAAACATGGTGGCTACTAGGACTCTTCTTCAAATCAAATTTTCATAAACATTATTGTACACTAGACGATGAGAATTGGAAATTCATGTCTATATATATATATATATATATATATATATATATATATATATATATATATATATATATATATATATATATATATATATATATATATATATATATTATATATATTATACATATATTATATATATATATATAGAGAGAGAGGGAGAGAGAGAGAGAGAGAGAGAGAGTATATATAACATTCACCATGAATTAAAATGACTCACATATGGAGAAAAAGAAACCACGGGACATCAGCAACAAGACGTTAATACACATTACGAGGACAAAAGCTAATAAAGAAAAACTGAAGCAAAAGTATTATAAAGAAATAAAAAGATATAACAGAGAAAAGGTGAGAAAAGCATCACATCCAAAAATAAAAAAAAAAGAGGAAAACCTACTCGAAACATGATTAAAATAAAAACGGAGCGGGAAAGAGCAGAAGAAGAAAAAATAGGAAAATGCGCAGATAAAACACGGAAAAAGGCTGAATCTAAAAAAAAAAAAAAAAAAAAGCATAGCAGAGAATAAATGAAAAAAATATATAAAAATATTCATTATTAAGAGCCTTCCAACTGAGGGGAACTGGGCACTTTCCTTACCTATGAAGCCGGAGAAAGCACTCCAGGCGTCGTTGAGAGATCCTGTGAAGTGTGACTGAATGTCTTCGAAATTTTCGCTGTTCTCGTCGATGTACTGACGCGCGAAGGAGTCGTAGTTTGAGTAAGCATACATGAAGTTCAGAACCTGTCGATCGCCATGTAATGTTAGTGTAAATAATAATAATAATAATAATAATAATAATAATAATAATAATAATAATAATAATAATAATAATAATAATAATGGCGTCAATTTGACGTGAATACTGTTAATGAATGCTACAAAGTTTTTGTGTCCTAATAATAATAATAATAATAATAATAATAATAATAATAATAATAATAATAACGTCAATTTGACGTGAATGCTGTTAACAAGTGATTACAAATTTTTGTGTCATAATAATAATAATAATAATAATAATAATAATAATAATAATAATAATAATAATAATTTTTAAAAAGTCCACAATGGTGTCAGTGTTTATATATATTAAAGATATATAAAAACGAGAACTTTCGAGAACTTGTTCGATTCTCCTCAGTCTGGAAAGGAGAAGCGAACACATTCTCTTAAGCTCTCGTTTAGTATATATATTTTTAATATATATTTGCACTGACGCCATTGTGGAAGTCTTCACCATTGTATTGACTCATGCGATTATGAATTTTTTATAAATAATAATAATAATTTCGGTCGATGGTCAGAAATAATCACCTGTTTTCAAGTGGATTTGCGTATTTAATATTTTTATTCATACTTGCCTTTATTTTGATTATTCAGTCTTCAAAATGAATAGTTATTCTGTCAAAAATGAAACACCTTTGTCTAAAAAGGAATACCTTTGTCTTAAATGAGAGTCCTGTGACTAAAATGAAATTAATTCCTACTTCAGTCAAACATGATTAGTTCATTTTAACAATTCGGTGACAAAACAGTCATTTCCACTGAACAATTATCAGTGAACATGCGTCTGCAGCTTATCGCATACATATCATAGACAGGTTGAAAAAGAGTTAAGGACTGTAAGTGGGAAACGAACCTTTGGCAAATGCTAGATAATTGTATGCACTACTGGTTGTAAGTGCCAATAAATCGTTGAGTTGTATTCAGCTTGCTTGTGATGTGTGGGCAATAAGTTGCCGATGTTTGTTTATGACAAGTTTTACTGTAGTGTAGACACACCTGTAGCAATCAAATATTTCCAAGGTTTCACTTCTTAAATAGTCTTTCAAAATAAATAATTTTTAACAACTCTCGTTCAAATAATCTTATGCAACAGACAGTTATTAGCAATGTAATACATAAAAGACCTTTATAATGCAAGATAAGAGCGCCCTACAACTTGATTTTGGTTCTGTCCGCACTGCATTAAAACATGTCATCAATGCTTGTCGGCAACTCATTGCACACACAGTCACAAACAGGTTGAATACAAGTCAACGATGCATTGGTAGCTCTAACCAGTGCTTCATACGATTATCCAACATTTTCCAAAGGTTCATTCTCCACTTGTTGTCAATATATTGGTGATACTTATCTAAC
>NC_089759.1:18526656-18544156 GCF_040412425.1 Macrobrachium rosenbergii
GCTCTGCTTGTGTCTCGTAGCATAGGTTGAGCTGCTTTAGAGCTGAGACTGTTTCCTAAGTATTGCGTGGAAAATCATGTTGTTCTCCTCAAGCTTGTTCCTTAACACAGTGCAGACATCAGGTCTGGCGTGGCAGTCGGATTTGAAGGTTAATATAACCCCATTTTCTCGTGAAATTGTACCTTAGGCTTATGCAAATAATCGGCTTAGGTACTGAATAGGAACATATACCTAGTTTGTCGTGGTACATTACATAAAGCGAGTGATATCATCTCGGGTACGAGACCAAATGCCTCTTCATCTATCAAGAAATGCTATCTCAGTCTGATAAAGCGTGTTGCCTGTCTCCTACTGGTAACACCTCAGAGCTGATACATCGGTGTCGTACAGGGCAATACCTTATTCTGGTACATTTAAATATGGTATCTTATAGCCAAGTATAAGATGGTATCGCAGTCGGTAAAGGATGTTGCCTTATAACCGTGATGTAATGTCTCCTTAGCCTAACGAAGAATGTTGTGGCCAGCTCTTCACAGTTCGTTGAACTAGGCTGATTTTTTAACTTGGAGAGGTTCAAGTTTTGTAGTGTGCCACATGGCTTCGAGTTATGATAAAACTTTCCCACGGTGAATATATAAGGTAGCAAAGCCATATCGCAGTAAAATGACGCTGGCACATCCTTTGTCGATTACACACCGTTCCACGGAAACCAGAGGAAATTATAACGTAAACACAAAGTGAGAGTTTGTTAGAAGATGAGCCTTAGGAAATTATTCTCCCACACATATGTTAATTGGGAGATTATTCTCCCTCCCATAAATCAATTGGGAAATTATTCTCCCTCCCATAAATCAATTGGGTGATTATTCTCCCTTCCATAAATCAATTGGGGAATCATTCTCTCACCCATAAATCAATTGGGTGATTATTCTCCCTCCCACAAATCAATTGGGAAATTATTCTCCCACCCATAGATCATTTGGGTGATTATTCTGCCCCCTCCCCATAAATCAATTAGGAAATTATTCCCCCACCCATAAATCAATTGGGTGATTATTCTCCCTCCCATAAATCAACTGGGAAATTATTCTCCCACCCATAAATCAATTTCATACTGTCATTCCAATTATATTTGATGTTTATATAAGTACTGAATTGAACTGGAATCATCTGCAAGAATCCCAGTAGAAATGAACTTAGGAAAAGGGCATCACACTCTGATGAGTATAGATCTTCGGCGCAATCGGGTTTTCTGTACAGCGTATAATCAAGGCCGCCGAAAATAGATATGTCTTTCGGTGGTCTCAGTATAATGCCTATAAGCCGCGTCCCATGAATCTTTAACCACGGTCCGGTGGTGGCCTGTCCTATATCGTTCCAAGAGGCACGATTATGGCTAACTTTAACCTTCAATAAAATAAAAACTTCTGAAGCTTGAGGGCTGCAATTTGGAATGGTTGATGATTGGAGGGTGGATGATCAACATACCAATTTGCAGCCTTTAGCCTCAGCAGTTTTTAAGATCTGAGGGCGGACAGGAAAAGTGCGGACAGAAAAAAGTGCGGACGGACGGACAAAGCCGGCAAAACAGTTTTCTTATACAGAAAACTGAAACTGATTATCTGGATATAGAATGTAAGAAGAAAATCGTTTATTGTAATATTTATATTTGTGGAATGGGAAGAAGATTCAAAGTGTTTTGGAAAAACTAAGGTTCACAGTTCTTGTATCTGGGAAATGGGAATATAGAGACATTATCACGCAAATACTAAAGCTAATTGCTATGAGACTACTAATGCGGATAAGGATGCCAGATGTCACCATACCAGAATAATGTAAGTCCCTTACATGATTAACACCTCTCCTAGGGCTGGCCGGAAGGATTAGATTTATTTTACGTGGCTAAGAACCAATTGGTCACCTAGCAACGGGACCCACAGCTTATTGTGTAATCCGAACCACATTATAACGAGGAATGAACTTCTATCACCGCAAATAAATTTCTCTAATTCTTCATTGGCCGGTCGGAGAATCGAACTCGGGCCCAGCAGAGTGCTACAGAGAACGATACCAACCCGTCAAAATGAGGAACTGAAGAATGAAGAGCTTTTCCTTTATAGGATTAAGGAAGGAATGCATCATTCCATAAGATAAATACTAAACATTTCTAATATTTGAAAAAAAAATTAGAAAGAACAAAACAAAGAAAATAAGGTGAATGCAACATTTGGATGATGAGTTTAACAGGAAAAAGACACGAATAATTTCAGTCTGATGCTACAGAGAGAAATATTGTTGCAGATAATATTAGCCGTATTGTTCTTCATTCGCCGTGACAGAAATCGAAGCAAGTACAGATCTCCAAATCAAAGCGAGCTGTTGAAATAAGTAATCAAAATGGGCCTCAGTGCACTCAGACGATAGGCCTACTTTCCAAACAACTGATAAGTCGATATTTGCGAGAATTAAAAATCAATATAAAAAAGAAAAAAAAAAAAATCCACATCACGAACAACACTCCAATGCTATAGACGATATTTTACCGAAGCCACACAAATACTGACCAGTCAGTCAATCAGATAAACAATCAGTTCATCAATCACAAGCAAGAAATTGAAAGGATATCGATTTCACTTACGCATCTCTGCGGTACCTCCCGCTGTTTTGCCAGAACTCGTTGATTCCAGGATGAGGGTAGGTGTCGGTGCTGTGTGACATCATGAAGTGTAGGGAACACTGGAAAGAGACAATAGGAGTTGCTTTGAGACTCTCTCTCTCTCTCTCTCTCTCTCTCTCTCTCTCTATATATATATATATATATATATATATATATATATATATATATATATATATATATATATATATATATATATATATATATATATATATATATATATATATATATATATATATATATGCTTATACCTGTATTTGTGACAGGCACAATAACCTTAGCTTCTCTGTCAAATTTTAAATTGTCAGCCTATCAGTAGCAAGCGAAACATTAGATTTTATTCAAACTCACCGAGAACAATTACATTATTCCTGAATAATTTACTGGCATTGTTGTTACGATAGGAGAAGATAAACCCCATCCCCACCCCTTTTCACGATGGAAAACGTATCAATGAATAGTGTACGTGAAGCACGAGTTTACATCTGAAGCATTCAGCTTTAACTGTAAGCTCTGGCAGTTCCGCAACACCAGACAGAGTAGCATCGAACAGGTATCAGTGTTTTTCTCTCTCTCTCTCTCTCTCTCTCTCTCTCTCTCTCTCTCTCTCTCTCTCTCTCCCCCTCTCTCTCTCTCTCTTCACGAGAGAATCTCCGAGTTCATACTAAAAGTATCTTTAGAAGTTATTACCAGAATACTTCTGAAATCAAAGTCTTTTGAAATGGAAGAGCAACGCCGATCTATACCCGGATATCATAAATAGAAGAAAAGAGAGTCACTTTTGGGCCTGACCACTTACGAGAGAGAGAGAGAGAGAGAGAGAGAGAGAGAGAGAGAGAGAGAGAGAGAGAGAGAGAGAGAGAGAGACGCACTAAATGGCAAACGGTAAGAAGATGTGACAATGGTCATTTGATTAAAATTTTAATAAGTCTTCGTTTTATGCGGCAAATTCTTTACCCAACTCAAAGAGAAACGACACGAACAAAGGAATTTTGATTCTTTAATTGTCCCACCGTGATATGAGACTGACGTTGTTGGAAAGGAGAAGACATTATTCAACTGAATATAAAAAGCAAATACTTTAATTAACTTACAAAGAAATAGTACTAAAAGAATCTCAGTGACGAGCTAAATACGCTATAGGCAGATTAGACTAAGATTGCAAGAAGAGTAAGGAAAAGTCCTTTTCTTCAGCCCGGATTATGTATAACTGAGGAAATGACGAGAAAATCGCAAACACTTCCAATTGCATACCTCAGGGGACATTTCCCAAAATTGTAAACATTTCCAAAAACATTCCTCAAGGAATGTTCCCAAAATTGCAAACTTTTCCAGCAACATTCCCCAGGGGACATTTCCCAAAACTGCAAACATTTCCAACAACATTCTCAGGGGACATTTCCCAAAATTGCAAACATTTCCAACAACATTCCTCAGGGGACATTCCCCGAAAGTGCAAACATTTCCAACAACATTCCTCAGGGGACATTTCCCGAAATTGTAAACATTTCCAACAACATTCTCAGGGGACATTTCCCAAAATTGCAAACATTCCCAACAACATTCCTCAGGGGACATTTACCAAAAGCGCAAACATTTCCAACAACATTCCTCAGGGGACATTTCCCAAAATTGTAAACATTTCCAACAACATTCTCAGGGGACATTCCCCAAAATTGCAAACATTTCCAGGAACATTCCTCAGGGGACATTCCCCAAAACTGCAAACATTTCCAACAACGTTCCTCAGGGGACATTTCCCAAGGGCCCTAAACTCGGAGGCCGTGGTCTGTGAATTTCCAAGTTTAAAAAAGCAGAGAAGGACTTCAGGAAAAGACTGATCACATACCTCCTCCCTGTTCTCGAATGTGTCCACTGGAACTTCATAAGAGGAGCTGAGCAGATTCCTGATAATATCTTGCTTGTCGATTTCGAATGTCTCCTTAGGTTGGTACATGTACGCTGTGAGTTGTTCTGGGTCATAAACCATGCCATCTTTTCTATATCTGGAATTAAAAAAAAAATATACAAAAATTCTTTCCTCTGTAGAGCATTTGTTGCAAGATACATCATGTTATTTTTGGGGTTAATATGAACCGGCGAGACTTTTTCTTATAATTATCTCAAATAGTTACCAAAGACAAAAAGCAATTTTCTTCAAGAATATGATTTATGATTTGATTTATGATACTTAGGCTAAGCCAAGCACTGGGGCACGTTCGGCCCCTCAGCGTTTAAGACAGTGAAAAGAAGGAGTTGGAGTTACAGAACAGCAAGATAAAGCGATCCAGAAAGGGAGGGTGACGAAGCACGTGGATCTAAAATTGGAACTGGGAGAAAGCCCCACTGTCCCACTAAGAAGTAATAGTCAGAGGGGTTGGTCAAGCAGGATTTGCTAAAGTCAGTTACTGCTACCGTATGTTACACATAGTGTAAAGTATATACAATGGCAGTAGAAGCTATAGTATGGACAATGTTTGCTTCACTTGAGTTAACCCCGTTGGGGGGGGAGGGGCTAGTTTCGTCAGTGCACCTCGTGCGGGACACTGTAAGGATTATTTCAGGTTCCTTAGCAGCGTCCCCTCGGCCCCTAGCTGCAACCCCTTTCGTTTCTTTCACTGTACCTCCTTCATATTCTCTTTCTTCCATTTTACTTTCTACCCTCTCCTAACAATCGATTCTTAGTGCAACTGAGAGGCTTTCCTCTTGTCACACCTTTCAAACCTTTTACTGTCAATTTCCGTTTCAGCGCTGAATGACCTCATACGTTCCAGTGCCTGGCCTTTGGCCTAAGTTCTATATTCAGTTCAATTCAGTTCACTTGAGTTGATATAAACCTTCAGATACCTTCAAAATCACACTAAACAAACGCTAATAATGAAAGAAATTTTTAGATAAGAAAAAAAATCTTACCTGGAGATCAGCGCATCTGCAATGCGGCCAGCAGACTCCATCGTATGCTGTCTCTCATATTTCTCGACCAGGGCGATGAAATTGTCCATGCTCATGGGCATCCTCGTCTCAACGAGGGCACTTATGCCCATGCTGGAGCTTCTCTCTACGTAGCAATTCAGGGCCTTGAAGTTGGTGTCCCATGCGGCTAATTTGGAAGAGAGGAAAATGCAATGTGGTCGTTATTTAGTAAGACTCATTCCGTGACCAAATATCTATATTTTTCTGTGTGGAAAAGATCCAGTGTGCTTTTTATTTAGTAAAACGCAATGCGTAACTGTATATCTATTTTTCAATGTGTAAAAATGATAGTCTAAGGATAATGAACTAAATGAACGGCATTTAGTTTCCCTTTTTGCTGGTCTAAGCTGACAGAGTTGAAAATGATAACCATGAATAATTGACAGTTGCTTTTCTAGTTCAGTTATACATAAAACGTTAACCATATTTACTCTCATGAGAAGAAAAAGTAGTTTGCCAAAAGATGAACTTACTTAACCTCAATGAGTAAACATCGACCTATAGTATATCGCTATGTACAACTGACGTATAAATGCCATGTCATGTCTGTACGTAATGTGAGAATGTATGTAGGTATTTATTTGAAGTCTACTATTCTTATTCAAAGAAAAGGTGAAAAATAAATGTTCCTACTCACAGCCATTTCCCCCTGAAGGGGGAAAAAATATAGGCTTCCCCAGTGAAAGAAGTTTCCAGGACTAACGTATTTGTTTACATATGTTTTTAAATACAATCAATAAGTAATGCTCTGTCCCTACCTGCTAGGGATGAAAGCCCCAAAAACACCAGCAGTTGGGCTCTCCACATTTCGAAATCTGTTTCCTTTGTGAGATCTTTCAGTGATAATCCTGAAGTCTAACCTGTAAAGGTAGAAGAAAATTGTTATGCATTAACTTCAAGCAGAAAAACAAGTCTAACTAACTAAACAGACGTATAATAATAATAATAATAATAATAATAATAATAATAATAATAATAATAATAATAATAATAATAGCATGAGTCTTGAAATGGAGAAACAAATCCACAGTTATGTATATGTACATATATTTAAAGGTAAATCTGTACAGATTTACCTTTAAATATATGTACGTATACATAACTGTGGATTTGTTTCTCCAATAATAATAATAATAATAATAATAATAATAATAATAATAATAATAATAATAATAATAATAATATTGCGGAAACGTGACAGTATCCACGTGTTGCCTGTGACTCCCAGCGTCAACTGGCTAGGTTTCTCTCTCTCTCTCTCTCTCTCTCTCTCTCTCTCTCTCTCTCTCTCTCTTATGGACCGAACGTATTAGGATTTCGTGGGTCACTAGTGGCCCGTTTGTTAAACGCTGCACATTCCCAAGCTTTCGTGGCCACTAACTTCTTTGGATGTGGTGGCCACTTAAGGCCTTTAATCTGGTAGCCAATTAAGTAAGGCACTTGATTGGGTGACCACTTACTTAAGGCACTTGTTTTGGTGACCACTTACTTAGGCACTTGTTTTGGTGACCACTTAAGTAAGGCACTTACTTTAGTGACCGCGTAAATATGCACTAGTTTTGTTGGCCACTTAAGTAAGGCCCTTTATATGGTAGCCACTTACGTGAGGCAATAGTTTTGGTTGCCACTTACATCAGGCACTTGTTTTGGTGGCCACTTAAGTAAGGCATTTGTTTTGGTGGCCACTTAAGTAAGGCACTTGATCTGGTGACCACTTGCTTAAGGCACTTGTTTTTGTGGCCACTTAAGTATGGCACTTGCTTTAGTGGCCACGTAAACGTGCACTTGTTAGGGTGGCCACGTACGCACTGTAAGGCTCTTAATTTGGTGGAGACTTACGTGAGGCACTTGCTTTGGTATCCACTTACGTGAGGCACTTGCTTTGGTGGACACTTACGTGAGGCACTTGCTTTCTTGGCCACTTAGGTAACGCACCTGTTTTGGTGGCCATTTAAGTATGGCACTTCTTTTGGTGGCCAATTAAGGCACATGCTTCAGTGGCCACGTAAATACACACTTATTTTGGTGGCAACTTAAGTATGGCACATGTTTCCGTGGCCACCTACCTAAGGCACTTGCTCTGGTGGCCACGTAAGTATGGCACGTGTTTTGGTGACCACTTACGTGAGGCATTTGCTTCGGTGGCCACTTAAGTAAGGCAATTGTTTTGGTGACTATCACGTAAGGCACTTGATTTGGTGACCACTTAAGTAAGGCACTTGTTTTGGTGGCCACTAAATGCCTTGAACGTGATGGTCACTAAAGGCCACTGTTCTTGTAATTACTAAAGTGCTTCGTTTCGGTAACCAAAAGAAACCGTAAAATTCCCAAACTGCTTCCGTTTTCCCAGTTCTATATCTTTCCTTCTTTTGAGAGGCAAGTAAATCACTTCCGTTCGGTTATCAGCTAGTCCTATTTTCCTTTACCACGGTCTTCTTAGGAGCAAGTCCCCGTGCTGGCATAAGGCCAGCTTAATACAGAACCAAAATTTCCCTAAACCTCCTCCTTTCATTTTCACTTTCAAATGAGGCCGAGATAAGTTTCTAGAATTTAGGTAAATCAAATCCATTTGTATGACACACGCTGTTTATATTATCTAGAAATTCACAAATATCGGTTTACAAATATCGTTCAACATCGAATTCATCATACCCTGAGAATAACTTACACACAAAGGGGATTATTGATTATTTATAGTAAGTACTTCTGCCCAGCCAGGAATCGAGTCTGGGCCTTTGGTTGAGAAACAACTATAGACAGTCGACTTTGATCACTCGGCTATCAATAAAAGATCTTGGTCGGGGTAGAAGCAATTATCAATTATAATTCCTTTAGATGTGAGATATTCCGGTGGTATAGCGAATTCGATATTAAGCAATATTTGTGGCTTAATATTTGTTAATATAAAATAATAAATCGTGAATATATAACAAAAATTCATATTATCTACAAATACCAGCAAAGAGGGCCATTTCACACGCAACGCACCCTCCGCCCCCCCCCCCACACCAAAAATAAAAGAAAATAACAAAGGAAAATCGTTGCAACATTCCTGTACATCACACGATCATGAATCATCGAAAACGCACTTCATCATAATGAAACAATTCGTCATTTATATCTAATCACGCATTTCGGAAATTCCCCCTCCCCGGAAGTACTTCATTCAGAAATAAGGGTCTCAAGGATAAACTTCCAAATAGAAAAAGAAAAAAAAATGAAGAGTTATAAACATTCGACAAAGTCAGGCCTTACCTCGTTTACTACAGTTCTGTCTCGAGACAGGAAATGTTTCCAAATATAATCGGCTTCTCCGAATCACGCCCTTTTCTGTCGAGGCACGAGTTATTTTTAGCTCTTAAATAAACTGTTTGATTACGGTAAAAGAAATTAACTAAGATATTCACATGCATTCAAGCTTACTCATCAGATTATTATATTGCATTGCTTCAGTCAGTTTTTGGGGAACTCTGATGAAATCTTCATGACTTTTCCGTATTTATAATCATAAGGGTAACTTCATGGACAGACGTCCTTGCGTTATCCTGATGGTCATAAAAACGGAAAACTTTAAGATGCGTGTCTGTCAATGACGTATCCTTGAGCTTCATATATCAAAAGGGAAAATGGATAAGCCTGTTTGCACTCAAGAATTGTCATGATATTCATAAAGTGAAAAACTTCACGAGCTTGTCCGTCCTTGAAGCGTGACAAAACAGAAAACCTCATGAGTCATTCTGTCCGTGATGTATCTTGCTGAGGTGGATCCTATCTGTCCTTGAGGTATCCTAGTGACTACAAAATGGAAAACTACATGAGACAGTCTGTCATTGACATATCCTACTGACTATAAAACATAAACTTCCTAAGCCTATCTCTCCCTCAGGTATCCTGTGAACTTCAAGAGGGAAAACTTCACGAGTCCGTTCGTCCATGACGTATCCTGCCACGCATTTCAAAAAGATAACGGTAAATCATACTTTATTATACGTTATTCTGACAGCAGAAAAAATTATAGTGACACTTATTGGATAAACTGAAGTTACTGGATGATTTAAACCGTAAATATTTTATTATGTTCGTTTAAGTTTCACATTTTTGGTGACAACACCCCTCTTCGGGTCCTAACGAAAATTGCAGTTCCAGATTTCAAAATTATCCTATTATCATGTCGCGTGCAACGATGCAAATTTTCTTTTAGATTACACAGTGTTATTAATAGCATTCATTAAATAGCTTCCGGCAGATTTATTTTGCAAGGCAGTGCCCTGAGTCTGACTTATGAAATTTACAAGCCAGTTTCGTGACCTTATGAGTACGACTTGCCCATCTCTGATTGCGTTCTCTACAGACGTTAATCTCCGATGGTCTTAAGAGCACTTATCGAATCGTATTACAGTACAAGATACTTTAACGAATGAGGGAGTGTTAAACTCTTGTTTATTCATTAAAAACGTAAATCACTCCAGTTCTCAGTTATGAAAGAGTGATAGTAAATGACAGTTTAATGAATGGAATGTGTCAAATGTAACTTAAAAAAAAAAAGACAAGTTTTAATGAGCGTGTTACATCAGACTGGCATCCATTCATTAAAATAGTAACTAACCGCAGTTTAAAACGTCATTGCAATCGTAAAGGAACTTGAATAGAACCAAAAAAAAAGCTGAAGACATTCAATGCCCAATTAAAAAAAAATAATAATAAAAATCACACGAAAATTTGAGACTGAAGAGACACTTCACCAATGTCCCCAGATTAAGACGCCTCATGTTACTCACTCTCCATCACCACTACATCCGCATTCTTCCACTGACCCTTATATAATGCCATTATAACCCCTGAACCAGTCCCTTCCCCTAATACCCCATGGCCCAAATAGAATCAGAATACATACCCCACCCACTACCTCTCCTGAGACACGACCCTCTTGTGCGATACGGTCCTTTCACAGGTTATAACCGTCTCGTGCGACGTAATCCTCTCGTGGGCTAAAATCCTCTTGTGGGACGCGATCCTGCCGTGCAATGCGATCCTTAATCTGAGCGAGTGGAAAATTCAATTTCGTTATGAACTCGTCTCAATTTAGTTTCGCGCGTAATTGTGTGCTTGAAATGAAACGTTGTTGAGGTGTCACGGTATTTGCACAAACATAATATATGTGCGTTTGTCTTCTGAATGTCTTAATTAAGACAGCAATATTGTCTGATTTATTTAGTATTCAATAAAAGGCACGCTAGGTCAATTAGAGCATGTCCTTGCTAGTATTAAATACGCACTAAGCCATCATCCCGAAGAGAAACACCACGATTCTTCAAAGACCATCTCTCCTTCTGTCAGGCTGTTCCGTAACACCAGCAACCCCACCACTTCCCACATTTAATCTGCGAGATTACGAAATTTTAAGACTGTCCAATACCGGCGCTTATTCCTTGCCAATTGTCGTCAGACTTTGAAATTCCCTTCCTTCCTTCCTGCCTTTGTCTGTGAATTCCAGTAACCTACTTTCTTTGAAGGGGCTTTTCTATCGCTTCCTTAGGGGTTGGAACCCGCTCCTTTTCCTTCCTAATCTTGTAACTCTTTTCCTTCATGCCTGGGCTAGATCAGAACATTAGGCTGCCCTTCCCAATACCTTCTAAAATAAGTTTCATCCTATGCAAAAGCAGAGTTTATACTGCATGATAATATTTTATGGCGGAGCGACGGGGAATAGGAATAATTGATAAAATAAAACGGAGAGAGAGGTTAGGGAAGAAAAAGTGGGATTTAGTCTCAAGGGAAGTGACATAGCCTCTTACGAGTGGAAATGTTGTAGGAATCGAGGGAAATTTTTATATGCTTGTAGTTCAATGCATAGATGAATATGCATACTTGAATGCACCGCATATATAAATACGTAAGAAAACACACACGGTTATGTATATATATGTATATATATACATACATATATATATATATATATATATATATATATATATATATATATATATGGTGTAAGTTATTCCAGGGGTATATTTTACTTAATTTTTTAATCTTAATAGATTTCCAAGTGTAAAACAAGTCAAAGGTGTACCATTTGTAAACAATACGTGCGTAAATGAACTTAATCATTCTCATATGCCACGTAAAAGTCAATCGTCAGTACGGAATCACTCAATTTACAGCATTCCTTGAAATCTCAATTACACCAATATTTGAATGCCCAGTTTTAAGAGGGCTTGGTGGACGGGGCTAGAAACCGGTAGATAATAAGCAGATAAGATAAAAGAACACATAGATAACGGCATTTTATCAATGTTCTCGGTAGGGGGAGGTGGGCTGGGGACGGCGGGTTACTGAGTCACACTTTGGCCAAATCCGTTTTCGTGTACTTCTGACCCCTACCACCGACGATCGTATGTAGGGGAACAATCTGTTTCATCAAAACCTATGACACATATCCGTCTCCGTGTGCGCATGAGTGTGTATGATGCGTGTTTTTTTTTTCAAAATAACACTACAAACTCCGGAGAGAGAGAGAGAGAGAGAGAGAGAGAGAGAGAGAGAGAGAGAGAGAGAGTATAATATTCAGTACTGCTCAAAATTTAGCTAGCTACTGAATGCATATCTTTTTCAAGACAACACTGAGCGAGAGAGAGAGAGAGAGAGAGAGAGAGAGAGAGAGAGAGAGAGAGAGTATAATATACTGCTCAAAATTTGACCAGCTACTGGATGCGTGTCTTTTCAAGACGACACTAAGAGAGAGAGAGAGAGAGAGAGAGAGAGAGAGAGAGAGAGAGAGAGAGAGAGAGAGAGAGAGATAACGTATTTTCAAAATCTGACTAGCTAATGGATGCGTATCTTTCTCAAGACAACAGTAAGAGAGAGAGAGAGAGAGAGAGAGAGAGAGAGAGAGAGAGAGAGAGAGAGAGAGAGAGAGAGAGAGAGTATAACGTATTTTCAAAATCTGACTAGCTAATGGATGCGTATCTTTCTCAAGACAACACTAAGAGAGAGAGAGAGAGAGAGAGAGAGAGAGAGAGAGAGAGAGAGAGAGAGAGAGAGTATAACGTATTTTCAAAATCTGACTAGCTAATGGATGCGTATCTTTCTCAAGACAACAGTAAACAGTAAGAGAGAGAGAGAGAGAGAGAGAGAGAGAGAGAGAGAGAGAGAGAGAGAGAGAGAGAGAGAGAGAGAGAGAGTATAACGTATTTTCAAAATCTGACTAGCTAATGGATGCGTATCTTTCTCAAGACAACACTAAGAGAGAGAGAGAGAGAGAGAGAGAGAGAGAGAGAGAGAGAGAGAGAGAGAGAGAGTATAACGTATTTTCAAAATCTGACTAGCTAATGGATGCGTATCTTTCTCAAGACAACACTAGAGAGAGAGAGAGAGAGAGAGAGAGAGAGAGAGAGAGAGAGAGAGTATAACGTATTTTCAAAATCTGACTAGCTAATGGATGCGTATCTTTCTCAAGACAACACTAAGAGAGAGAGAGAGAGAGAGAGAGAGAGAGAGAGTATAATGTATTGTCAAAATTTGCCTAGCTACTGGACAGGTATTCTTTCAAAACAACACTGAGAGAGAGAGAGAGAGAGAGAGAGAGAGAGAGAGAGAGAGAGAGAGAGAGAGAGTATAATGTATTGTCAAAATTTGCCTAGCTAGTGGACAGGTATTCTTTCAAAACAACACTGAGAGAGAGAGAGAGAGAGAGAGAGAGAGAGAGAGAGAGAGAGAGAGAGAGAGAGAGAGAGAGTATAATATACTGATCAAAACTTGACTAGCTACTAGATGCGTATTTTTTAAAACAAACTCTGAGACTCTCTCTCTCTCTCTCTCTCTCTCTCTCTCTCTCTCTCTCTCTCTCTCTCTCTCTCTGCTAGTGTGTGTGGGTTTCTGTGTACTTACTCAAAACATAACATAACAGTCTAAAGATCCTTCTATCTTTCTACCGCTAACAGTAATGAGAAATTTTTAAATTTATGACACATATCCGTCAGAGAGAGAGAGAGAGAGAGAGAGAGAGAGAGAGATTATGCTTCTGATCAAAGCATGACTACACACTATGAAACGTTAGCGCAGCATTTCAAAATTTATGACGTATCTATGTGTGGGTGAGAGAGAGAGAGAGAGAGAGAGAGAGAGAGAGAGAGAGAGAGAGAGAGAGAGAGAGATAGTAAATGCGTTTTTTCAAAGCATGACTACATATCATGAAACATTAGCAAGACATTTCAAAATCTATGACGTATCCATGTGTGTGTGTGAGAGAGAGAGAGAGAGAGAGAGAGAGAGAGAGAGAGAGAGAGAGAGAGAGAGAGAGAGAAAGTATATGCGTTTGGTGAAAACATGACTACATAATATGAAGCACTGGCAGGACATTTCAAACTTTATGATGTATCTTGGCATGGATGAAGAGAGAGAGAGAGAGAGAGAGAGAGAGAGAGAGAGAGAGAGAGAGAGAGAGAGAGAGAGAGAGAGAGAGTGCAAGACATTTCAAAATTTATGATGTATCTATGTGAGAGAGAGAGAGAGAGAGAGAGAGAGAGAGAGAGAGTATAATGAGTTTGTTCAAAGCATGACTACATACGATAAAGCACTAGCAAAGCACTTCAAAATTTATGATGTATCAATGTTTGTATGTGTATGTGAGAGAGAGAGAGAGAGAGAGAGAGAGAGAGAGAGAGAGATCGAAATAATACCACACTCATTTAAATTCTCTCTCTCTCTCTCTCTCTCTCTCTCTCTCTCTCTCTCTCTCTCTCTCTCTCTCTCTCTGAAACTCAGTATTTTACCTTTCCCTTAATCTGATTAACAGGATATGAGAACGTGAGGGCCAGAGCAGAGGGAGGAGGAGGAGGAGGAGGAGGAGGTTAAGACTTTATATGTGAAATAAAACCTGAGAAATGATAAGATAAATATTATGACAAACAACTAAGTGCATAAAGCATGGTCGACAGAGTAACAGAGAAATTGATAGGCAGAGGAATATAAAATAATAAATTCAGAAATAATAGAGGAGTATTGAATTTCTCTTATTCATGAGCGTAACAAGGCTACTGAATTTCAGATATCATCGCAGGATCATTACGACGAGTTATGGTACATGTATACATATACATAACGGAATTTCTTTCTCAGATAACAATTTCACAGATGTAATGTTCTAAGACTCGGAGAATTAAAACCTGTTGATATACTCGTACACATCGATACATATGCATACACACACACATACATATTTATATATATATATGTGTGTGTGTGTGTGTGTGTGTGTGTGTGTGTGTTTGTACGTCTGCGCGCGCACAAATTCATCTCTGTACGCACAGCTAAATAGCTCAACTTTCCGCAACTTGTTAACAACACATACCTTCAAGTAGCCCAGTGCAACTTGAAAAATAGGACTCAGTGATCGACTTAATAATAATAATAATAATAATAATAATAATAATAATAATAATAATAATAATAATAATAATAATAATAATAATAATAATAATAAAGACTCGCCCCTCCATCAGATTAGGTAAAAAAAACGGAAATCTTGGTAGTAACGTATCATCTAATGTCAAGAATCGCATAAGTTCAACATGCTTCAAATTTCACGCCTGATGTACGAATGTACAAAGAGTACAATTACTCTTTATATATTCATTTAATAATAATCATCATCTAATCATTTAATAATAATCATCATCCGCATCATTATGATCGTCACCTGCTGAAAGAATAACAAACATGAAGAAAAGCTCATTTGCATTGAAGCAGAACAAACAAGTAAAACAATTTGGCTCCGAGAACTGCTTATAAACATATCGTAAACACTTCAAGTGCAGGTCGAACATCAAGCCGAACAGCCTCTCTCTCTCTCTCTCTCTCTCTCTCTCTCTCTCTCTCTCTCTCTCTCTCTCTCTCAATTAATACCCAGTCAACCTTCCCCTTTCATAACTCTTAAGGAGACGTATCAAGTCCTCTCGGGGAGTTCAGTTTCTTGCGACCCATAATTAAGTTCGAAGGCAGACGTCCCCGATGCGAGCCTGGGGAGATCAGGAATGCGTTCCTGCGCATGCGTGTATGTGTGATGAATTCATGCATGTATGCGTCTAAGCATGCATTCGTGCTTGTAGATACGTATGTGCTTAAATATAGATGCGAGTGTGTCCATATTTGTTCATGTGTACTGAAAGCTTACATACCTAAATACATACATATACACAGGCATTTATATGTGTGTGTGCTTCTGTGTATACGTGAGTGTGTGCTGTGAAACCACGTTTTCACAATGCGCATATGTAAACGCATATGTACGTATTCACAAGGTACACGTGTATGAATTCATGATATAAGTCTCGTACGTAAAAAATAAAAAAAAGTGCTTGACAAAATAAACTGACCCAGACTTAAGATTATTTTGCTTTTGCCTGGTACTGACAGAGTCGGAAAGCTGGCAGCAAAGGTTTAGAGAAAGTAGGCCTATTCAGAAAAAAAAAATATTTTAGTTCCAGAGAAGATAACAGGACATGAACACATTTAATTTTTATCTTTTGAACCCTAAACATTGCTTTTAAATAACATTGTCTTTGGCCTTAATTTTGTTCTGATATATTTCTCGTATTGACGGCAGACTCCAAGGTAGGCCTATTCAGAAAAAAAAATATTTTCAGTTCCAGAGAAAATAACTGAACACGAAAAAACTTTATTGTCTTTTGAACAATAATATTGTTTTAAAACAACATTGCCTTTTGTCCTCATTTTTTCTTCTGATATATTTTTCGTGTTGGGGGGACCCCCAAGGTAGGACTAGGGCCCGGAACCCAAGGAGTGCACGTGTTAGATGAAGTCAAGTTAGGATGGCTTCGATAACATCAGTATTTTACTTTATCTCTCTTCTCGACATCCTGCTATTTTCTCATTTGTATGCATGACATTTTATATTGTGGAAGCTTTCCTATCAAGTTAATGACTTTTTTTTTAAGTCTTGTGCCACATAAGTTTTGTAAAATAATAATAATAATAATAATAATAATAATAATAATAATAATAATAATAATAATAATAATAAAATAGGTACTCATGGTAGCATGAGTCTTAAAAGGAGAAACTATCTATGTATGGATACATATACATTTAGTACCTATACATAATTGTGTAATTTTTTCTCCAATAATAATAATAATAATAATAATAATAATAATAATAATAATAATAAGGAAAAGCACGTTCATCGTTTCCCAGCATCCTCCCCCCATCACAGTTCAGAGATCTGGCGAAGAAAGAGGACCCAAGAAAAACCATGCGAAAAAAACTATTTCCTTTTACCTTCTGAACGGAGCCAACGGACGACGTCCACGCATGGTCTGCCTTCACGTGACTGCGCATAACAGATTCCGAAATGAAAACGTATTTCCAGCGAGGTGACTTCATCACTCCGTTAACTTAAGACGTTGTGGCTCGCTTGGTCACGACCTATAAGCGCAACAACTCGCAAGGACACTCGCAAACGCACTGTTCGAGGTGTCCCGAGGCGCCGATGCCACGACAGAGCAGCCAAGGTGTACCCGCTGAGGAGGTTGCGTTCATTAAGTGGAGAAGGGAGACGGTTTTGCGTCCTTACGCATACCTTGTGCATTGTAAGGAATGGTTGTAGAATTTCATTCGCGATATGTAGACCGTGCATAAAAACTAGAGATGTAAAATTATATATATATATATGTCTATATATATATATATATATATATATATATAGAGAGAGAGAGAGAGAGAGAGAGAGAGAGAGAGAGAGAGAGAGAGAGATGTAAATATACAGTATATGCACATATACAATATATATATACACATATATACACAGTTTTATATATATATACATATACATAC
>NC_089759.1:18549156-18559156 GCF_040412425.1 Macrobrachium rosenbergii
AAAGAATATGGTGTTCATTCGAAAGAAGTAACAGAAATAATGAGAAATACAGAAAGAAATCAGTTATAAGAAAAAGAGATAAATTGAATTGCATTAGGGCAGTAATGCATTGCATCTTCGCTTGAACTGCTGAAGTTTCAAGGGTGCAAAATTATGGCAAATAAACAAATAAGTAAGTAATTGTAGTAATAACACGTTCAACCTTCAACACAGTCAGGGAGCAATTATGGCACATAAGAGAGTATGATGACCTCAAAAATTAACTTGCAAGTTTTCTTGTCATATTAGCTTGTTGGATGATAATAATTTTTAAGATAAAAAAACGAAGTGATATAAAGCAGCAGGAGTCATAAGCGATGGACAGAGACACTACAGTTTAAATTAATTATTTCTGTTTTACTCACGAGGACGACGGAGAGAGAGAGAGAGAGAGAGAGAGAGAGAGAGAGATGAGAACGGACTTCTTTCATGAAGGACGCAGGAAACCCTCCCCTGCCTAACAACAACAACAAGTGAAATTATTCAAACAATCGTTGGGACACATAGCACTAACAAAAGGCAAACAACATTGTATTATCAAACACAGGAACACGCTGCTGTTGGTGTTAACAAAAGGCAAACAAAATTGCTCTCACCAACGACAGCCATTTCAAAGCGACTAAACTCGAAACAAAAGCTTACTACGAATACATTATAACGCCAGTTGCACCGATTTTAATGCATTGCTTTTTCTTGTTAATCCATCATTTTAGTTTATTTGTTATTTTCGCAGTTAATTGTCCACCGGTAGTTCATTAATTGTTTAGCTCCAATTTTGAAATCTTTCTGCTCTCTTTTAACCATTTGAGAACATTCCAATCTGTGATATCTTGCTACGGAAGTTTCGTAATATTTGGCTTTTCGTACACGCATGAGTTTATTATGAATAATAATAACAATAATAAGAACAGTTATGCCTGTAAATATACCAGCCTTATAGCATATGTATGTAGGTATCCAATCTTATAATAATAATAATAATAATAATAATAATAATAATAATAATAATAATAATAATAATAATAATAATAATAATTATTATTATTATTATTATTATTATTATTATTATTATTATTATTATTATTATTATTATTATTATTATTATTATTAAGTATTTGGACCTATATACTTACCAATCACGATACATATGCTTAAGTATCTAAACATTTTACCATATAGGCCTGTGCTTCTAGTAGGCCTATATATCAGCTACTTGGTGAATTTAGGTCACATTCCGAATAAATGATCTCATCGATAGCCAGAGAACTTACCAGCTCATCAATAACATCGAGTGGTGCGGAGGTGAAAAGCAAATTACATTCTAACATTCTCAAAATGGCCAAAACGGCACAATGTGCGCCTTGCAGAGAATGAGAGCCAAAATGAACACTGCAATGAAAGGGCTAAACATGAAAATCACAGGCGCTTTTCAACGAAGTCAATAATTAATTTCCTCTGAACTTAGTCACCAACATCCTGTAGGTTTGAATTGAAATGAATATAGAATTTAGGCCAAAGGCAAGCACTGGGACGTATGAAGTCATTCAGTGCTGAAATGGAAATTGACAGTAAAAGGTTTGAAAGGTGTAACAGGAGAGGAACCTCGCAGTTGCACTATGAATCCATGGTTAGGAGAGGGTGGAGAGTAAGATGGAAGAAACAGAATATGAAAGGAGGTACAGTAAAAGGAACAAAAGGGATTGCAGCTAGGAGCCGAAGGCACTCTGCAAAGAACCTTAGTAATGCCTACAGTACACCACATGAGGTGCACTGACGGCACTACCCCACTACGGGGACCAAAATCTTGTAGCAATATGGAGGCATTTCTTCATTAGCTGATCAGCTCGCTTATGGCAAATCATCTAGCTATGAGCTAGATGATTGTTCCATATGAATAGGGTTCATTTTCTGAATAATAATAATAATAATAATAATAATAATAATAATAATAATAATAATAATAATAATGAGAATTATCTCTGGTTTCGTCTCAGCAACAAGAAATTTCAGCAGAATTTTGAAGCAGCGAGAAGCAGATTCGATAATACCCCGACGATTATTAAAGATAACATCATTCGATCATTAGACACAAAGGGGCTACTGAGCATAATTTTTTTTTTTTTAAGTGACAGGCTACTGCTATTCTGGGAATAAGGTGTTCGTCTCAGTCAATAAACAATCTCGATGAATCAGTTAGACCCATGAGATACGAAGATGAAAGCCAATGGCATCTCATGAAGTTTGTTTTGGCACGAACTTTGGCGCGGAACCTAGACGCACGCCGTAAGCAGCTGCTGCCCCGTTCTCCTGCGCTGATTTAGGTGGTGTTGTTTTAACGTGAAATTACAGAGATAAGGTCGTATTTTACTTTCCCGGGACATTGCGGGATTTAGTTGACTAACTGGGATTCGCAAAGGTTTCCCCGAGATTAACGATGCTCATTTAGGTCTCGCGGTGTTATGTCAATATCAAGTACATCTGTTTTTCTCTCAGTCCAGTCAACAACTTCTTTTGTCTACAAGGCTATTAACTGAGCATCCATTAACATTCTGAGAATTCTTTCGATGAATAGAGCTACAAATCTGTTGTAGTTACATTTTATGAAAGAAAAATTGCTCTGACAGTGATATTTAGCGCAAGTTCAAAGTCACTTCAAGCGCTGAAAAAAAAAAATAGACCAATTTCGAGTATGCTTTGTCAAATAAGAAAAAACAGCAATTCTATTGTATCTTTGGACCCCGTAGGAGGGTAGTGCCGTCAGTGCACCTCGTGCGGTGCACTGTAGGCATTACTTAAGGTTCTTTGCAGCATGCCTTCGGCCCTAGCTGCAACCCCTTTCGTTCCTTTTACTGTACCTCCTTTCATATTCTCTTTCTTCCATCTTACTTTCCTCCTGTTACACCTTTCATACCTTCTTGCTATCAATTTCCGTCTCAGCGCTGAATGACCTCATAGGTCCCTGTGCTTGGCATTTGGCTTAAATTCTATATTCAGTTCAATGTATCTTTGGCACGAGTGAAAATAAATCAACTTTATTTCTGAACAAAAACCTCATCGCAATTTTCACGGCAAGGATTTATTTTTCCCAAGTGAATGTTAACCTGAGAAAATGTAGGAACAGGCAAAATACTACATTCAGCCTCGTGTTGCTGAATCATGGATTTAACAAATTATTCCCAATCTGTTGTTTGCAAGTATTATTGTTGAATCAACTGTGACTCTTCGTTTTAGCTTCCTAAGCTATATAATTATTAACTGTAGTTGCATTCGCAATAAAAATATTGCATTTTTAATGTAAAAGTCAATGCAAAATTAGAGGAAAATATTTGCACCGCACTGTATTGGATGTGTAAACCCAAGGCATTGTGGTGTTTTGCTATCAAAACGTTTCATTCCCACTTAGAGAAATACTTGGTGTACATTGCACGTGCAACATGAGTCACAAAGATCCTGTGCAACTGCAACATGATATACAAAGATTCCGTGTAATTGCAACATGATTTTGAAAGATTGTGCAATGCAACATGTGTTACACAGATTCTGCGCATAGTTCTTTTGTTACAACCTTTTTCATGAAATTTTGTCAGTTTTTGTTATTTTATTTCATTTCACTCTTGAACATAAAATTCAGTGTATTCAATAATAGATTATCTTAACAACGAAACATATTGCCTGTGTTTGCCAGTGAGCATCCCTAAGTATTAGGTGGAAGTCTGGTTAATGGAAATAACTTTCGAGTCAGTACCCTGAGTTGTACAAGCCTTTATCTATGAATCTTCTTTGCAAACAATCTGAAGTTTTCGTTAGATTTATAGAACTTACTTGCTATAGTCAATCATTTACCGAGTGCTGAAGAGCCATTGGCTCGGTGGCGTTTACAAAAAATAAAGCACCATCATATGTCAACAATCGGCCCCTCATTCATCTGCCCTCCCCCTCACCTCCCAGTCTGATAAGAATTCCTTACCATGACACCAGAACCAATGCGTCATTAGTGTGTAACTACTAAATTACTTGAAGAAATTACATGGTTAATTACGGAATTACTCTACAGAACTGATAACTACAGAACCAATCCACAGACTCGGCCAATTACGGAACTACTCGATGTAATATCTTCTTAACTGCTTACCCAGACATTCAATACACAGCTAGGCCTAATTACGGAATTAATAAACAGAATAAGTAACTAATTCCAGAACCATTCATTGATTAAGTATCAGATTAAGGAATCAACAGAATGAGTAAACGATTTATGTACTATCCCTTATATCTGTAACTAATACAGAACCACTCGATAGGTGAGAAATTATATTAAAAATCATTTTAGTACGTAAATCTTATTCCTTAACATTCTAGCAAACCAGTTTTTATAAACAATAGGTAAGTTCATTTCGATAACTCAAATTCACTATCTTAGTCAGGATGAGATTACCAACATCACTGTTTTTTTTCTTTTTTTTTTATTCTTTCGGTACCACTTGCCGAAAATTACTCAGGTATAGCCCTTGCGTAAGAACTGAGCTGATAAGGCTGTGCGGCTCTCTCTCTCTCTCTCTCTCTCTCTCTCTCTCTCTCTCTCTCTCTCTCAGTAAAACTGCCACTCTTTAGATGGAAATCTTATAAAACGGAAATTTAACTTCTATTCAGTTTTAAAATATATCTAGGGACTTATTTTTTTCCGATTACTCCATACTTCTTTTTGTCAGTGTGTGTATTTCTTATGCATTTTGACATTCCAAAGACAAATGATATTAATATAATTTTCCTGCGCAACACGTACTAGAATATTTCCTCTATTTTTCAAATATTTTCCTCTAAACTATTTTTTATTCACCGTTAGGTTTCTCCTTAACACGTGGGCGTCACGTGGGCCTATACTTTTACCAAAGGACTTCCCCCAATAGACATGACCCACTTGAAGAGGGGAAAGAGTTCTTGCGCAAATTTAAAATTACTCCTTCCTTTTCCCGAGACCATAAAAGAATTATTACAAAGGCGAGGGAGGACCCGGATGCCTCTCTCGAGAGAATGACGTCTGCTTAGCGTCGTTATTCATTTTGTATTTTCTCCGCGCAACTTGTTTTCTTATATCATTTCTTTGTTTGTTTTCTTATCTTTTAGCTTTTCCTAGCGACTTCCTTTCATCACATTGGCGAGTAACTCTCTCTCTCTCTCTCTCTCTCTCTCTCTCTCTCTCTCTACGGTCTATGCATTGTTGTCTTCACTATTCATCTAACGGGGAATGGCTCTCTGTCTCTCCCTCTCTCTCAACGGTCTATATGTACTGTTTTCTTCACTCTTCACCTTCTAACGGGAATGTCTCTCTCTCTCTCTCTCTCTCTCTCTCTCTCTCTCTCTCTCTCTCTCTCTGTGTGTGTGTGTGTGTGTGTATGTGTCAACGGTCTACGCATTGTTTCCTTCACTCCCTTCTTTCCCATCGGTAAATGGTTCTCTCTCTCTCTCTCTCTCTCTCTCTCTCTCTCTCTCTCTCTCTCTCTCTCTCAGTTGCCCTTACAATATGTTCTCCCACGACTTCTTCAGTCCCTATGAGCGAATGGAGCCCTTAGGCCATGCCCTAGACTTAAGGGCGTAGTAAACCGATTCGTAGCACAGCTTGAAAACCATTCTAATCCGCCCCAATCTGACCACGACCCTTCTAATCCTTTTTAATCATGTATAACAAATCTACTCTTACCTCATTATCAGGAACCTATGCTTCAGGATAACGACGATTCAAGACAGATTAAATTCCTTCCTTTTTTATGTTCGTTTTACGGCATTTGTCGAAACCTTTATATATATATATATATATATATATATATATATATATATATATATATATATATATATATATATATATATATATATATATGTGTGTGTGTGTGTGTGTGTGTGTGTGTGTGTGTGTACATATATATATGTCATATATACATGCATATTTATACATATATGTATAATATATATATATATATATATATATATATATATATATATATATATATAGATAGATAGATAGATAGATAGATAACCAACAACAAACATACAAATATAGAGCAACATCTTCATACCTCTCGCCTCCTCCTACGGGGCAAGCCAAGAATTATAATCGTGTAACAGGTTGACTGACTGCTCATGCATTCGATACATTATCAATAACACAGCGCAGTAAACCACGGTGTTTATCTCCTTTCATTGCTTATCACCCTTATTCACTTATCAGCGGTGGCCACAGAATAACAGCTCTCTTCGATAAATACCCATGACGTCATGCTTTGAGCTTCGTTAATAGGCCGTAATGTGTATCTCCTTCCAGCCGCAGCGAAAAAACTATATAAATTGTATTCATTGACATACACAATTTTCTCATTGGCAGAACAATTACCTTCACAAGGATGGGAAACGGCTTTTTTTAAAACTACGGAAAATTAACGAAATTGTCATTGAAAAATCACTGAAATTCTCGTAAGACACATCTCTCTTTCGTAATATTCCTCTGACCACTCACATCCTTAAGGCACATGATGATGCACGCCGGCTTATTGATCCTGCGCAGGACGTAGAGCCCGTACGTCCTTCCCTTGGCCCGTAAGGATACCAACTGTTCGAGGTGTGAGTGTGTACAAAGGTGTTGAACACCGACACATGACAGACCCGGAGGGAATAGCTGGGGTTTGCTTCTCTTTAATACCCGGCCGTCTTTAGCTGAGCTCCTGGCAGGCATCTCTCTCTCTCTCTCTCTCTCTCTCTCTCTCTCTCTCTCTCTCTCTCTCTCTCTCGGGGTGCCCTGAAGTGAGCGCCTTTATCTCGGCTTATCAGCCTATCACAACCTCACATTTTCATAGCGACTCAATATTTCACATTAACAAGTACAGCCTACAAAAGGTTTCAGATAGTTACAGTTTACGCTTTTATTCGTAGATATTATGTACACATACTGTTCACACACACACACACACACACAGACACACAATATGCGTTGCGTCGCTCTTTAAGTTCGTCTGTAAATTTCAGGTTTGCCTCCAGACAACACCGCATGCATTGCAGAGTATTTACAAATCATATGCGTATGCAGGCGCGCAGTCATGCAACTGAAAAAAAATGGCAAGGAAGGTTGAAGAAGCGAGCCCAGATCTGACATGCCTGAAATTACCTTTACGTAACTCGTGTTCAAGCAGCGATCTTTGACAGCGCACCGGTTAGGCTGAGCGCACCTTAGTGCCATGATAAAAAGGATTAAGTCTACTTTTTAATTCTTCGTAAGACTACCATCACCTTTTCGAATAAAGCTGTAAATCCTAAATCAAATGGTGTAATTGCATTGTTAAACGAGGACGACGTACTAAGAAATATTTAATTCTCCAACAACTTAGAGATAAGAGGGTCACGTGACTCAAAAAAAATGAGGCATCATGACGATGAAAAAAGCGAAATCGTAGCGATTAACGTTAGAATTACCATGTCAATAAATGTGCGCAGAGTTAACGCAAAAAACAAAGCAAACAGAGATGCGATACCAATTAAAATCAAAACGGGAAAAAAATAAATGTTTCAAATTTACCTACAAGGATTGCACGCCAGGCAGCTCCTCCTACTAGTCGTTCACGAGCGAAAGAGCAACTGAATATTTTCTGGAATGTTGCCTGAGGTATGATTAGCCTCCTTATCGCCAGGGCCCTTTCTGATTGGCCGATGGAAATTCGGATCGTGGACGCCATTGGGTGGTTTTACAAGCGTGTGGGACGGGTTTTTATCTTATCTTCATGTGTTATCATAAATATCTTTTGAGCCGAGACTTTGAAATCCAAAACCAGGATGTTATTAAACGTACTTCCCTAAAAGTAGATTAGTCAAATAAAGACTGAAAAATGGCGAACGGAATTCTGAGTTCTCACGGTACAGGAAACCCGTATGCCTACATTTACACACACACACACACATATATATATGTATATATATATATATATATATATATATATATATATATATATATATATATATATATATATATATATCAATTATATATGTATCACCCAGTAGTGCCACCAGCCACCTCTTATATACTTATATGCTTTGAAGGCAACTTATCACAATAGCTTCGACCTTTCTCTCGTCATTAGTATTCATCATTCATATTTCATCTACATTCATACGCAAATTTACACTGTATCCAAAGAGATACAAGAAATACATATATGCATACATACACACAACATTCTTGTATGCATATGCATACTTTGCAAAGAATTACGATACCTGTAAAATTGGAAAAGCTTAGCCTCTCTCTCTCTCTCTCTCTCTCTCTCTCTCTCTCTCTCTCTCTCTCTCTCAGCTGATATCCATACAAAAAAAAATCCATCCCAAATACCTAACTGCATCGTAGAAAGCTTCATATTCGTTATCATTCATTATCATTCACCGGCCGATGCAAAATCTAATCTGTTATCCGGAATCCGAAAGAGTGAGTCAACAGAGTAACACTTGGATCAACAGCTATGTGGAAGGTGTGCTACCTGCGTTGCTCTCTCTCTCTCTCTCTCTCTCTCTCTCTCTCTCTCTCTCTCTCTCTCTCTCTCTCTGTTAAGAGAATTATAACTTATTTCTAATTTGACTCTTCTTCACCTCCTTACTGGGGATAACATAAGCCATCGTTTATGATTAATAATAATAATAATAATAATAATAATAATAATAATAATAATAATAATAATAATAATAATAATATGTCAGAGGGCAAAAACGATTAGTAAGAATAAAAAAATGTGTTTGAAATTAGGCCTTTTTCCCGAATATACTAATATAATCATCATCATCATCATTATCATCATCATCATTATTACTATTATTATCCTAATCATTAATCACAATGAAAACTATAATGACTATATACCGAAAACCACTAGAAATGCATAGATTATCAATAACTAATAAAGATTATAATAAATACAGAATATAGTTAATGATAGTAGTAATAATAGTATTATATGGCGCTATTTATATAGCAAATTGCGTAGTCCATATATTAACCACGGCTCTGATTGCGAATAATTGAGTACAAAAGACAAACACGGATATGTTGACATAGTGAAATTTTATCAGGGCATTGCGTAATTGCGTACGGTTTCTTTTGTAAATGTACGTGACATTTTTCAGCTCACGCCCCTGTGGTCATTCATTTCCCCATTTCCTCTCTAATGCTGCCTTTTATGGATTGTGCCATATGAACGAAATAATAATAATAATAATAATAATAATAATAATAATAATAATAATAATAATAATAATAATAATAATAATAATAATAATTAGTAAAAATCCAGAGTTATGTATACGAGCAAATATATATTTGTTATAATACAAAAATTATTAGAAATGTTTTAGCATTTTTGTATTTTGATAATTACAGAACTGGTCTTATACATAACTGCGAATTTTTACTTATTATTTCTAATAATAACAATAATAATAATAATATTAATAATAACATAATAAGTAAAAATCCATAGTTACTTATACGAGCAAATCTTTATTTGTTAAAATACAAAAATTATTAAAAATGCTCTATCATTTTTGTATTCTAATAATTACAGAATACCTGTTATACTTATTATTTCTAATAATAATAATAATAATAATAATAATAATAATAATAATAATAATAATAATAATAATATAATAATAATAATAATAATAATAATAAGTAAAAATCCAAAGTTATGTATACGAGCAAATCTTTATTTGTTAATATACAAAAATGATTAAAAATTATTTATTATTTTTGTGTTTTGATAATTACAGAATACCTGTTATGCTTATTATTTCTAATAATAATAATAATAATAATAATAATAATAATAATAATAATAATAATAATAATAATAATAATAATAATCCAGAGTTATGTATACGAGCAAATCTTTGTTTGTTAAAATACCAAAATGTTAAAAATGCTTTATCATTT
>NC_089759.1:18566656-18574156 GCF_040412425.1 Macrobrachium rosenbergii
GTCTCATAATATCGTTCTGATACACCTGAAAACAAATACAGCTGAAACATTACGGAAAAGAAAACGAAAAGATTACACCATGTTAAAACATTATGAATTCTGTTTCTTAATGGGAGCGTGGGTTAGAGGTGGAGACGCCTTTGACTTTTTTTTATCCCTCTCCACCTCTCCCTCAATCCGTCTCCTCCCTCGCTTCCTTCTCCTCCTCCTCCTCCTCCTCCTCCGCCCAGTCCTTGTCTACGACTTCCTCCTCCTCCTCCTTTGCCCTCGCCATATTTAATCGTGCTGTTCATCAATGCCGCGAAACCGTCATAGGCAAAGTTGCTTGAAGGCAAACGGCTTCTTCGGTCGCTTATGGAGGCAAATTACAACATTCTCGTCCCTCGATCATTTTGCGCTTGGGTACTCTTCACTTTTGGTATGCGCAGTCTTTGATGTTCTTGGCAAAGGCTTACGTGTAAGTGAGCTTGCTAAGACTGATTCTCACTAATTTGAGGTTCTTTTTATGTTGACTATACTTTACTTTAACTGTTCGCCTGCATAGATTATTGATACAGAAATATAAAAAAGAGAAGTACAGAAACGTTTGCGTCGACTTGACTGCGCGGTTGATGCAATATGACCGAAACGTATTTTCTGAGCGAATGTACTGGAACGCACTAAAACGTCCTGGAAGGTCGACATATAGATTTGCACTACACACACACACACACACACACACACACACACACATATATATATATATATATATATATATATATATATATATATATATATATATATATATATATATGTGTGTGTGTGTGTGTGTGTGTTTGTGTTGCGCAACACTACACGTCGGGCTTCCAGGACGTTTTAGTGCGTTCCAGTACATTCGCTCACAAAATACGTTTTGGTGATATTGCATCAGTCGCCCAGTCAAGTTGACGCAAACGTTTCTGTACTTCTCTTTTCATTTATATATATATATATATATATATATATATATATATATATATATATATATATATATATATATATTCATGAAGCTACAAATGTCGCTTAATATCAAATTCACGCTACCTCGGGAATATACTCTCTTGATAGCTCAGTGGATAGAACGTCGACTGGAGTCGCTGGATAAGTATCTGTGTCGTGGGTTCGAGACTCGACGGTACCAGTCCATTTATCACTTATAAATTCCCCTTCGGTGATAATTCCCCATCGGGGATATTCCCGAGGTAGCGTGAATTTGATATTAAGCGATATTTGTAGCTTCATGATTGTTTATAAATCACGGTGTGATAAAAAGCGATATTTGTAGCTTCATGATTGTATATAAATCACGGTGTGATAAAAAATTTCATATATATATATGTATATATATGTATGTATTTATATATTATAGTTATATATATATATATATATGTATGTATGTATGTATGTATGTATGTATGTATGTATGTATGTATGTATGTATGTATGTACTATGTATAATATGCACATGTATCCAATTGCTCTGTCGTCAGCAAAATATGTCATGAAAGTTTCCTTATCGCAATTGTCATGAATTTGAAAAATGTCAAGAAAGTTTCTGAGAAAAATGCTATCGTAAAAACACTTTTTTAATTATGCTGTGAAGTGTTTGCCATTTGTTATTGAGTCATTCTTAGAAGCAATTGTCACGGACGTGACCTCAGTGATATGGCGCGCGTTTGATAATGTTACCACACACGCCATAACCTGTCATATCACTTGATGTTTAGCACCGGGCGATTTTGCGCTTACCTGGAGAATTAATGCGCTTTCTGAATCACTAACGTGCCTTCCTTTTTAGGAGGTGGGTATGTCATCACCTAAGAAGGCAGATTTATTAACTGTTCTTGTGTCGGACCCTTCATCAAAAACAAATTGAGTCATACGTTTTAGAAAGCATTAAGTTTAAGCGAGTTTTTTTTCCAAATTTATTAACTATTCTTATCTAGGAGCCTTCATGAAAACAAGTAAACTATCCGCCGAAGTTTCTTCGGCGCAATCGAATTTTCTGTTCAGCCGCTACAGCGTATAATCAAGGTCACCGAAAATAGATCTATCTTTCGTAGGTCTCCGTATAATGCTGTATGAGCCGCGGCCCATGAAACTTTAACCACGGCCCGGTGGTGGCATATCCTATATCGATGCCAGAAGCACAATTATGGCTAACTTTAGCCTTAAACAAAATAAAAACTGCTGAGGCTAGAGGGCTGCAATTTGGTATGTTTGGTGATTGGAGGGTGGATGATCTACATACCAATTTGCAGACCTCTAGCCTCAGCAGTTTTTAAGATCTGAGGGCGGACAGAAAAATTGCTAACAGAAGAAAATGCGGACAGAATAAAGTGCAGACGGACAGACAAAGCCGGCACAATAGTTCTCTTTTACAAGAAACTAAAAATTGAATCATAAGTCTTAAATGGCATTAAGTTTATGAGAGTATTTTTCGGAAATTTATTGAAAATTCTTGTCTCGGACCTTTCGTCAAAACCAGACTGAATCATATATTTAAAAAAAGGTATTAAATGCAAGATGGCATGTTTTCAAATGGATTAACTATTCAAGTTTATTAACTCACAAGTGTTGCAAGTGAAAGATTAAATGTCATATATGAATATCTTCCTTTTCCATAATAATTGCTTTATGCTGTATGATTTGCATAAATAGATTTTGCGCTATTATTTATTTATGTAGTGGTCCCAGAAAAAAAAAGTATATCTTGGTTTTACCAGACCGCTGAGCTGATTAACCGCTCTCCTAGGGCTGGCCCGAAGGATTAGGCTTATTTTACGTGGCTAAGAACCAGTTGGTTACCTAGCAACGGGACCTACAGCTTATTGTGGAATCCGAACCACATTATACCGAGAAATGAATTTCTATCACCAGAAATAAATTCCTCTAATTCTTCATTAGCCGGCCGGAGACTCGAACTCGGGAGTGGTCCCAGGAACCCGATGGTTTAAACTGAAATATATAGACCTCACACAACAAAAATCCTATTTTGTTGAATTGTGCTTTCATGCGAATTTATATTGTATATATCAGGCGCTGACTGACTGCTTGATGTGATATCCCGTGCACGTTTATTCAAGGTTGTCCTAAGACCGTCATTTTGTCTTATTCAGATAAAAAAAAAGCTAAGAAAGAACGCGAATCATACTAAGCATAAGATTCACCCCCGCAGGGGGTTAGTGCCGTCAGCTTACCTCATGCGTTGCATTGTAGGCATTACTTGACGTTGTTCGCAGCGTGCCTTCGGCCCCCTATAGCTGCAACCCCTTTCGTTCCTTTTACTGTACCTCCTTTCATATTCTCTTTTCTTCCATCTTACTTTCCACCCTCTCCTAACAATTGATTCATAGTGCAACTGCGAGGTTTTACTCCTGTCACACCTTTCAAACCTTCTAACTGTCAATTTCCGTTTCAGCGCTGAATGACCTCATAGGTCCTGGTGCTTGGCCTTTGGGCTAAATTCTATAATCAATTCAATTTCTAAGATTCACTCCACTCGTACATTCATATTTATAATGTTTTTGCTCCCCATTCATTTATTCGTTTGCATGCTGGTAGAAGCTTCCTAAGCCTGTACTGTATAAATATGGTCTTTCTGCTTGTTCTCTATGAATGCTTGCCCATAAACAATAACAATAATATAAGGTGCAAGAGTATTCCCAGATACTCGGCGACGCTGCGTTCAGAAATAGACACCGCAGGTGGTAAGGAGACGCCACCCGTCAGCTGATATGCAGAGACACACACTCACAGACTACACTTCAGATGGTCGATACCGTCACCTATATGTGAACTCAGAGAAAACACGCTGCTGCGGAATTTTTGCAGGCTTTCCTTAATGTTCATATATGTATCCTTGCCTCGTCCATTATTCCTGTTTGTTATTTTAACAATTACTGCGCTATGTACGTGTTGATTTAGCTCCGATCATCTCTTTGCAGAGGGTAACCTACATCCCGTAGAAGCTAGTGTTTTTGTAGGGGGTATACAACACCCTCTTGGTACTCTGTTTATTTGCCCTTAGTGGTTGTGACATCTAACTGTTTCGAGGGTCACAAAGTTACAGAAATGCAAAAACCACCAAAAAACATTTTCTTTAAAAAGAATAACTTTTAAAAATTCTTTTTCATTTTCATATGTCGTGCCCGAAGCCTGAAATTGTCTGGTCCACGAGAATTTAATATGCAAGGAGTTAGACTAATTTCTGAAACAGGTAAACTGTATAATTCATAACATAGATAGCGATGTGCTTTAAGGCATGAATGCCATCTAACATGTGCATAAATCATGAATACTTCTTGATCTAGGCAGACTGTTTTTTGAAATGATTAAATTTGGAGAACATTCGCACTTTGGGCAAATCGCTGGTTGTATCTAGAAAAAGGTATTCTCACAAACACACACACACTTACACACACACACACACACACACATATATATATATATATATATATATATATATATATATATATATATATATATATATATATATATATATATATATGTGTGTGTGTGTGTGTGTGTGTGTGTGTGTGTGTGTGTGTGTGTGTGTGTAGGCACGTAGACGCACTTCCTATATAGGCAACGCACCAGAAGTTATGTAATTGCATTCTTGAGCTTGCAGAGTTAATGAAAGCACGCAGTAACAAACAAGCGATATTATAGCCAAAGAAATGCACTTTTGTCCCCAGTGCTTTCATACCTTTCCAAGCACGCACGCATACACAAAGGTAGATAACAAAAAAAAAAAAAACTGCACATGCAGTGGTGAGGTGTTTCTGCATGAAGAGAGCAACATTTGCATTCTTCTGGAGTTGCATGCACTTGGACAGACATGCATGAAGTCACAGCATTATGGCGTCAGAGAGAAGATGAAGGCTCCAAATGAGTCGAAACAGAATGCTTAGACTTTTTAGTTCGTGCTTGCAAATTTTCCTGAGGAAATAAGGGTCCTATATTCATATATTACAATTTCCTCTTTGTTGATCTTTTATTCTGGGTAAATCACTCCAGTGATGTGTATTTCCAAGTTATTATTATTATTTTTTTTTTCAGTGTGCTACGTGGGAATATCCAAGGCTGCTAAAGAAGCGTATGTACAAATGAAACAGCGGGCGAAAAACAGAGTAACAAATACACGTAAATAAATATATATAGACGCATAAATAAAGAACGCACGAGAAGCTGATGATTCACAGGAATTAATGTAAGGCTTTCTGGCACTAAAACTGCACCACGTTTTCACCTTAGCTCACGAACCTCAACGTCCGTAATTCTGTCAAGATATTAATCATTTCAAGATATTAATCATTTCAAGACCGTCACGCAGCTTCAGAGCAAGGGGAATGCGATACCCTTGGTGCTGTACAATAATTGTAAAACACAGTTTCGGAGCGAGGGGAATGCGATACCCTTGGTGCTGTACAATAATTGTAAAACACAGTTTCGGAGCAAGGGGAATGCGATACCCTTGCGATACCCGCTGCCTAGGAAGAGTATTGCCGTGAAGTGCACGACAGACATCACTTCAGATTCTTTGCAGTGTTCCTTCGGCCCCTAACTGCAGCCCCTTTCATTCCTTTTACTGTACCTCCGTTCGTATTCTCTTTCTTCCATCTTACTTCCCACCCTCTCCTAACATTTTTCCCTTGGTTCCGCTGCGGAGTTTCCCTCGCGTTACGCCTTTCAAACATTTGTACTCTGTTTCCTTTTCAGCGCTGAATGACCTCATAAGTCTCAGCGCTTGGCCTTTGGCCTAAACTTGATATCCCATCACTACAATAACTCTAAAGGGGCAGATTCTGTATGGAATAATAGAAGTTCCCTAATTAAAATGAAAAAAATGAAGTTTATGAATTATTATTATTATTATTATTATTATTATTATTATTATTATTATTATTATTATTATTATTATTATTATTATTCAGATGATGAAACCTATTCATATGGAACAAGCCCACCATAGGGGCCACTGACTTGAAATTCAAGCTTCCAAAGAATATGGTGTTCATTAGGAAGAAGTAAGATGAGGTAAAGGGGAATGCAGAAAGAATAGGTCCCACTTATTAAAAAAGAAAAAAATAAATAAATAAACTGATAAATTTAAAATTCAAGGAGAACAGTATTAGGGCAGTAATGCATCGCATCCTCGCTTGAACTTCCGAAGTTCCAATTGCACTACATCCTCTGGGAAGCTGTTCTGTTCCACAGTCCTGCTAGGCGTGAGGAACAAAGGACCTCTGGAACTGAGAAGTTCGAATGGCGACCAACTAAGATACGGAGGGAGAGAATCAATAAGATCTTGGTTTTGAAAAAGATCGTCTTCGTTCCTCGCTAGCTACGCCAGTTGCTGACTGGTCAGTGAATGTTAAGTCAAGCATTCACTTCATTCTGCAAGAAGAGAAAACGAATAACTGGAGCAAGAGTTGTATCTGTTGTAGAATAATTGTTATATTTTCAATACAACAACATCCCGCTCGTAAAGATTAAGAGTGCTTCCATGCTACATTAAAACATGTCATAAACACATGTCGGAAACTTTTCTCATACATATCACAAACGTGTTAAAAACAAGTCAAGGACCATAAGTGAAAAAGAATATTTGGCAAATGGCTGGATGATTATATGAAGTACTGGTTAGGACTATCAATAAGTTGTCAACCTGTATTTAACTAGTTGCTGTGAGTGTGATAAGTTGCCGGTGTGTTTTATATCATGTTTTACTCCAGTATGGACGTAACCTTGTATTTTCAGTGCAACAGCCTTGTTGCTAGTGGAGACTTAAACTAACAGGGGTCAACGCCAGCGGATAGAACACAAGTAAAACTTTGCATCTTGAAAACTGAAAATAAAACATTTTATTTCTCACGGACATACCATCATCTTTATGTAACTAAATGACAATTAGTCGTTTGCATTTCATTGATATAATTTGTGGTATAACAAAATCCCTCTGCTATCCAGGCAAAACGAGTCGGGGCAAACGAAATAAGTGTTAAGAGATTTCATGGCATGCATCATATGGAAATACTTGGCAACCCTTACAGTGATTTATGATATGGCTAATCTGAAGAAATATGAAATCATAATCTGTAACTAACGCCAAAGGAAAGACAAACTCTGCCATGTGTGGCTGTCCAGCACAATCGTCTTTGTGTTAGAAAAAGATGTGTGGTGCCCCTAGCTGCAACCTCTTATATTCCTTTTACTGTACCTCCGTTCATATTCTCTTTCTTCCATCTTTTTCCAATCCCTCCTAACAATTTTTTCATAGGGCAGCTGAGAGGTTTTCCTCCTGTTACACCTTTAAAATGTTTTTGCTCTCTATTTCCCTTTCAGCGCTGAATGACCTCATAGGTCCCAGGGCGTAGCCTTTGGCTTAAATTCTGTATTCTCGTTCTTATTCCAATCATAAACGTAAAAACGCGTTTAAACTCCGGGTTCATCACTGAACTTGTATGTTTTCACGAAGTT
>NC_089759.1:18579156-18596656 GCF_040412425.1 Macrobrachium rosenbergii
AATTCCCTTGGAAGAAAATCGAGCCATTTTAAAAAAACTTATGAGTTTATGATTGAAAAATATAAATTTCAATGTAAAATTAATATGTAAAATCAAGATGTTTTCAAAATCATCCCTACCAATTCCCTTGGAAGAAAATCGAGCTATTTAAAAAAAAAAATAAGTTTATAATTGAAAATGTTAAATCTAAATGTAAAATTGAATATGTAAAATCAAGATGTTATCAAAATCGTCCCTTGGATGAACATCACGCCATTTTTAAAAGGATTTCAAATTAGACAAGGTTCGAGTTCCTTTCCTCTCTCACTTTATACATCTCCTCTCACGAACCACAAGAACTCGACCGCCCGATTGCATAATTGAACCTGAAGTGGTTCCTTGTCACGGAGGAGCACTTGAGCAAAAACTCACGAAGGGGGAAAAATTATGCGTATCTTCAAATGCTATTAAATAGTTTATGAATACTCTGGTCCTTTGACCTAAGCGTGTTGAGTTGTCTTACGTTACCTTTAGACTCTGATGTTTATGAGATCTCTGTAGTAAATCTTCGTAAATCTTGGGTAGGGTCAAGTGAAAGCATGGATACGAATTGCTCTTGTAAGTTCTTATACTCGTATATATATACTGTATATATATATATATATATATATATATATATATATATATATATATATATATATATATATATATGTATATATATATATAGGCAATGCCACGAAGGAAAGAGAAACAATGGAGTACTGCAAGACCTTTCGACTTCTAGTCCTTTACTTAGCAAAGCAAAGGACAAGAAGTCGAAAGGCCTTGCAGTACTCCAGTGTTTCTCTTTCCTTCGTGGCATCGCCTTTATTTATGTAATCGTGACGTTCCATATTTTCGTGATTCAGCTCTATATATATAGATACATATATATATATATATATATATATATATATATATATATATATATATATACATACATACATATATTTAAACCCAAAAGAAATTAGATAAATTTTGCCATAAAAAAGTTGATTCATATACCCGTCATATTTACGCTTTATATATAAAAAAAAATAATCTTGCTTAATACACCTTTTGCCGTCACTGCAAATTCTCCATAAGAAGTAAAAAAGCAGAACTGAAAACAGGGAGCGGTAAAAATAGACATTCTCGAAGTCCTAAGACTATTTAAGCAATTGGGTCCTCAGCACTTCGAACGAGACGCACTGACGAAAGGGTCTATTTGTGGCACTGAGATGTGTACCTGTCCTTATCATTACTCCACTTTATATTGAGAGGTGTGATGTAATGTACGTATATACATACTTACATACATACATATGTATATATATATATATATGCATAGAGAGAGAGAGAGAGAGAGAGAGAGAGAGAGAGAGAGAGAGAGAGAAGACGCCAGAAAGCACAAGATATGAAGGCAAGGATAAAGAACGACAGATGAAATAGTTATCATTTTGAGTTTATAATTGTAAAAACGACCGTAATTTACTGGTCTACCAACGGTCCCCACTCTCTCTCTCTCTCTCTCTCTCTCTCTCTCTCTCTCTCTCTCTCTCTCTTAACGGTCTTTGTAGCGTTTCTTTCACTCTCTTCTTGCTCATCAGCGAATGGCTCTCTCTCTCTCTCTCTCTCTCTCTCTCTCTCTCTCTCTCTCTCCACGGTCTTTGTATTGTTGCGTTCACTCTCTCTTTTCTCATCAGAGAATGGTTCTCTCTCTCTCTCCTCTTAACGGTCGTTGTACCGTTTCTTTTTTCACTCTCTTCTTTCCCATCAGCGAATGACTCTCTCTCTCTCTCTCTCTCTCTCTCTCTCTCTCTCTCTCTCTCTCTCTCTCTCTCTCTACTAGTGTTTTATGGACAAATGAGAACAAGTGTGTCCTTAAAAATCTTGTCTTCAAGAGGTCTTTTTATGGAATGCCACCTATCAGTAAGTTAAACGAAAGTGAGCATGTTTGCCAGGCATTCCATATAGAAGTAGTGTTCGATTTCCTCAAGGGTAGAGCTTATCAGTCGGAAATCTTACAGGACATTGTGTCCTCATTCACAGGTCGAGAGGATGCATTTGCCTCAATTAGAGAGGGTGTAACTCTATCATCCCTGCTTCCCACAAGAAGAAACAAGTAAAAAATGCAATCGAGTTTTCTGTACAGCGTATAATGCTGTATGAAACTATCTCAGCCGCGGCCCATGAAACTCTGAGCCACGGCCTGCAGGTGGCCTGTGTTTAGCGTTGCCAGACTCACGATCATGGGTGACTTCAACCTTAAATAAGATAAAAACTACTGAGGCTAGAGGGTTGTAATTTGGCATGTTTGATGACAGGAGGGTGGATGATCAGCCTATACCAATTTGCAGCCCTTTAACCTTAAATAAAATAAAAACTACTGAGGCTAGAGGGTTGTAATTTGGCATGTTTGATGACAGGAGAGTGGATGATCAGCATACCAATTTGCATCCTCTAACCTCAGTAGTCTTTAAGATCTGAGGGCGGACAGAAAAAGTGCGGACGGACAGGAAACTAAAAGGACAAAGACAACCGTAGTCTACAGTAGTTAACAGCCACAGTAACCAAAGAGGTACATGCGCCATAAGGAAGAGGGATGCTCTCACGTTCCCCGCTTGCGTGATGTCACTTCAGGTGTCATTTCAGATCAGGGAGGTATAAATCCTGAAGTGGTCTGATATGCTGGGACAGTGTTGGAGAGGCTTTTCAGTTGAGGATTTGCTCTCGGCGTGCGGGCAATGACGCACACACTTACGTACAAGCGTAAAAGCGCTCGTACGCTATTGGGGCAATCATTCACTTGAAAGTGCGGTTTTGTACAGATGATGCTGAGACCAACAAGGATGGGACTCTGGTCAAGTGTTCTCAGGCTCCGGTTGGTTAACGTGTTTTAATTTTATCTTTATTCGATTATCTTTGTTTATTTGTTAGTCTATTTTCTTTGCATGTTTTAATTATTATCTTTATTCGGTCATCTTTATTTATTTGTTATTTTATTCTCTTTGTTAGTTTCCTCTTGGCACGCATGGGCATTCTGTTTTGCGAAGGGCAGGAAAAAAGAAGAAATAGAACGAGCAAGGGAGCCGTTGCAGAGGCAAATCCCTACTACTACTAACTTTGCAGGTCGATAGTTATTTAAGCTTGCTCCACATGAATTTCAGCATACCTCAGAGGGCAATAAGGAAAATCGTTCAAATATCAACTTCAATATTGGTCCGACACTCGTCTGATGACGTTATCATCTCTGGATGTCTGTCCTTCATCGGGGTCAGTGGCCTTAACAGCTCTCTCAGGATCCCACCAGATAAGCATTGTATCTTACAAAGGGAAAAGTTAGCGATGTTAATTTTCTATAATCCTTTAAATCTTTCTTCAGATAGAAAGAAACAACCGATACTTTCCGCATTTCCACAGTAAGGAAACTGAGGATACTAATCTCACCTAATCCTTCAGTCTGACATAGTACCATCTCCCAAAGGAAAGACGCGGGTGATACAAACTTACCATAATCCTTGAATTTAATAGCATCCGTAAGGAAGTGAACCATCGATGTTTATTTTCACTAATCCCTTACTCTATAAAAGAAATGTAAGCATTTTTAAATTCAATGACCTCCGGAAGGAAAGTGGTGATTCAGTGGGTCGAGATAAATTTTGTCCAATCTTAATTTTCCTGTCGTCTGCAACGATAAAAATTACTATATGAAGATAGAAATCTCAAGACTTTTAATAATCTTAACTTCATTCATATTACTATTGGTGGTAGTAAGGGTTACACGGTTCGTTGTACGATCGGCACAACTCGGTAGAGTTACGTGTGGCCATTGCGTGGAAAGGTGACTGTCCTCAAGCAACAAATGCAGTATATGTACCTTTGCGGCCATCACGGTTAATGATGAGGTTAGCAATTTCATTCCTGAATGTCTTTCGCCAGAATCAGTGCGTTAACAACTTTTAAAACTTCAAAAACAGTAAGAACGATAATATCGTCTCTGGAATACTGAACATTACCCTGCTGAGTCATTTTAAAAAGATTAAGGGATTCATTAAATAAAATATAGGACAGATTGCCTCTGGGAAGCATTACTGTTGTTCCCCAAATCTCATAAACTTCCATGTTTTCGGGTTAGGCTCACTCCTTTTCCTTCTCCCTTCCTATCCTTTGTCAGAGGACCTTTACTACATAAAGACAACAATTTACCAGTACCATTTGTCCTCTGCATTAACTCCCGAACGAGAAAAAGAGAACCAGTACTCATTTTTTGCAATCGTCGAGGTTGGTGTTTCTCAGCGCTCTTGAAAGCTCAAGTGCCCCGAGGACCAGCCTATAGCGTCATAGAACTAAAAACCGCACACTCTTGTGTGAGCTGAAGAGGAGACGTTTCAGACGTGTAACTACAGTGACTTGCCGCTGAGAGACACTCGCACCTCTTGATTACTCGTGGGAAGTGTTTGGTAAATATTGTGATGGACTTGCAGTCCAGGTTCTTAAGCAGCTCCTTCACCTTCTTGTACTGTTGATTTTGCTCTTATTATTATCGTTATTGCTGTTTTCCTTTGCTTGTCTTATGATTTACCATTTTTATCATTCATACAGAGAGAAAAAAAAAGGAGCTAACGTATACTTGACACATTCTTATCTTTGGAAAGACATTCTGACGTTTTACAGAAATGTATGTAACGTGATTAAATAGGTTAGATAATCTTTATGTCAAACCATCCATCACAAATCAAGTAATGTTGTATGAATGTTTATATATGTTTTTAAAAAGTCACTTCTGTTATGTTCACTTTCCCGTGCTTCGAAATGCAATCTCTGACCTTTAGAGTCTGTTGCACTAGCTTGTTTGCGATTCAGAGAGGAGACAACGGCCTGACTTTGTCCTAGTTCTTGTTTGTATCTTTTTTTTCTCTGCCGTGAGTTGATCTTGCTAACTCTCTCTCTCTCTCTCTCTCTCTCTCTCTCTCTCTCTCTCTCTCTCTCTCTCTCTCTCTCTCTCTCTCTCTGGTTCTGTGCAAGCTAATGTTCTTTTTACCTAAAAGACAGGGTCTCTCATCCTCCCTCCTACCATAAAGTTGCTTCCTCATTCCATTTTTTATCTGATAAACGGTCCTCCTTACTCCCTCAGTTTTAGGACGCCATCACTGTTTCTTTTTTTAACCATTACTACAATAGTCAGTCTTCATTTGCACCCGGAGATTTCCTCAATTACAGGACTCCATTGTTGGTTCTTTTTGATCATTACTACTTTAGCCAGTTTCCCTCTGAACCCAGAGACAGAATCCTGTCTCCCCTCTTCTACCGTTGCTGTTATGTTCAGTGTCTCATTTCCTTCTCCTGTTCAATTAGGTAAACTCATCATGATCTTTCTGCTACCGCTCCTTTATTTAGTGCAAGCTTGAAGTGAGAGGTTGGTTTCTACTTACTTTCCTTTACCGTGGAGTGAACTCTCCATCTCGTTAAACTGGCACCTATTCAACTGAGAAAACCATCTAATTTTGCAAAGTAGACTAAGGCGCTTAGATGTAATTCTTCAAGACACAAGTGAAACAATTTATCATGTTAGAAAACTAAACATAGTTTATAGGATCGACTTCCTTTTTCTTCATGAAAATGGATGAACGAGAGAGAGAGAGAGAGAGAGAGAGAGAGAGAGAGAGAGAGAGAGAGAGAGAGAGAGAGAGAGAGAGAGAGACTGTCTTCGAACCGCTTAGCTAGACTTAATTACATGATCTTGTTCAACGAATGATCTACTGGAACCTTACGACTATCCTATGAAAGTCTTTGTCCCGAAAGGTGTTGATCTTCGTAGTATAACTGTTGAAACCGATCATGAAAGTCTCGGAAGAAACAATTATGGTTTTAAGTGATGGACGGGCTATTTGAACCAAGTGTTATTTGTGAAAAATCTCCTTGAGAGATTGGAGAACTATAGGACAAAGGAAAGTGCTGTATATCTATCAATCAAGGTATTATATCATGAAACTGAACAATAAAAATACAATCTAGGAAGCATTTTTTCTTATGCACATACCAATGGAATTTGCGACTCAAACATTTTCTTGATTAGTCAAGGCCAAAATAAAACAATAAAAAGAAAGAAAGAGTAAAAAAAAAAAAAAAAATGGTATCGTTCACCTCTTGTTAAGGGCGGAAAACACAAGACTATCAAGTTCCGAATATTGGGGTGGGTTTGTGGGGGGAGGGGGGAGGGGGGAAGGGGAGAAATGATCGCTAGACCGTGGAATCTACTTTCAACGTCACTATATTCACAGCAATGAGAAAAGTTAACACCAAATAAAAATAAAATATGAGGTCTAGTTTATACGGAAATTCAAGGTCGTCAAATGTTTGCTTGGCTGACAAGCTTTTAAGAGGATGTATTTGCGTATGAAGTTTAATCAGGGCAAGTTTAAAATTTGCTCCGGAAATGACCTAAATGCAAAACCGGAAAGAGGGACGGGCAGTAGGTGTATATGACCAGAACTATACCCAGCCATATACATAACGAAGATAATACGTGATTCATACAGGATATACCAGGAGCCCTTGTTGAAAAGGCTTAAGCAAAAGCTTAAAAGAAATATAGCATAAACATGGTTTAAGAATAGATAATTCGAAGGAGTATGGCAAGAAGTCTCTAAAAATTGAGGTTAAAAAGAAAACTGGGAAATAAAATGAAAAAGAAAACAAATTATAGAGAGGTAGATCAACTGAGTTTATAGAAGGAATTCAAACATTCGAATGTATGAAACAACTCGAGACAATGGATGCCAAAGTGATGATGAAAGTCAGTTTCCCGATGCTAGACCTGAGGACTAACTTCAGAGGTAAACAGCGATGACTCATGTGACCTGTGCACATCTGATGGGGACGATGCACTGTATCTGTTTATTTACAAGTAAATAAAGCAAGCAAGGGACAAAGACATTGCCAAAGAAGCTCCAAGAATTCCTTACAAAAACTTTGGAGATTATACTCAAGCAATGAGGGCTGAAGGTTTTTCTCGTGAAACGCTGGCTGCCAAAACTAGAGACGAGATGCTATCTATGGTGCTGTAGTATTATCCTGTGAAAAAAGCTTCCTACAGACTAAATTTTAATTGGTTAAAGGGGTCATTTCAGGTTTAGAAATATTGAAAAATATGAATTAGTAGAGTAAACTGTAATGAGTAACTAGGGATAAATTAAATGAGAAATTTAAAAAAAATGCAAGATGCCAAGAAGCAAGTAATATGGGGTACAGACAAAAGACCAGAGCAGATAGAATTAGCAAATGTAGGCCTACCATGGAACTGATAATCAAGAAGGAAACAGAAAACTACAGCTCATGGAGATATCGAATCCATTAAAAAATTAAAGCCAGTGGATTCGTGACAGCTGGGAAATATGACAAGGAAATATAAGTACTAAGAGTAGAGGTGAAACATTCCTTCGTTTATCTTTGAAGTACCACATACTCCGCCCTTAGTTTTCAGGAGCGTAGTGTACCCATAACAGGGTTTATCAAGAGAGAGGAGTGAGTGGATAGGGGCCAAGAACCTGGGGTACTGTTTTGCCTGTGCTATATGGTAAAACAGAGATATACGTGCATTATGTTCCATTAGTAAATTTAGATAGCCGAATACCTTTTATATTTTATCAGTCAAAATAGTACAGTTTTACGCAGTATTTGCTGTCAAAGAAACAATTCTCATGGGAGTATAGCTTTACATGTTAAATTATCAATTAATCGTCAAAGTAACATATAGCCTACGTACAAAAATAGGGTAAAGTGTGAAATGAAAAAAAAAAGAATGAGAGAAACACATATAGCATCTGTTTATAGAGCCATGGAATGCTATTCTTATTTATAGATGTATATATGTATGAGAGAGAGAGAGAGAGAGAGAGAGAGAGAGAGAGAGAGAGAGAGAGAGAGAGAGAGAGAGAGAGAGAGAGAGAGAGAGAGAGAGTCAGTCGTATTTGAGTTACCCATTAAACGTTTTCTATGTATTGCAACATTCAATAATAGAAAACCTAATATTTGCAGTAAATTCGTTTTTTTCGGTTTACAGAACGTTGCTAGTATTACAGAATTTCAACACCTGAGATATATGAGACAATGAATGGCATATTTTCCAAAAAGCACGATCTTTACTGTTATCAATGATTCTTTTGTTATGAATAGCAGACACCATGACGTCATTACTCCATTCATTCCCCTCCCTCGCAAATTCCAATAATTTTGATGCACTGGAATTTGTGCATAGATATATATATTTTTTAAAAACAAAAATTTAATTGATATTTTTGATTCCATGCTATGCAAACTAAAAATACGTAAGATACTGATCGTATACGATCAATTGTAAACGGACAAAAAAATCTTTGTTTACATCCTTTTTGAAGAGTTCAGTGCTAGTTACCTGGGTGACGAAATTTAACATAAAATTAGATTAATTGTGGGTTTTTGTGTTATATCTCTCTCGCTAATTACACGTTCGGTTTGTCGTCGAATGATTTGAGTGCTCAGGTAACAGGTGAGTGCTGCGAAATATTAGTTCGCTGATTTATGGGAAAGATAATTGAGTGCCAGGGTAAAGTAGAGCAGTGCCAACGCTGGCACTCAAGGCCAGGTGAATGGAAACTAGGCTAACATTAAGGTGCCACTAGATCACGTCAGTGGTTATCAGTTGATCGACCGTTTTCACGAATGGGTTTGTTTATCAGGTGCCATTTCGAAAATTTAATGGTTTTTTGGTGTCGCCGACCTTGCCCGGATGTGTGACTTACATGTGACCCAAAGTTCAAATACGGGAGGCTATGGTGCTCCAGATACCAAAGGTACGTTCTAGGTACACGGGATTTTGCTGCGTTTGCTGGACACTTTTCCTTTTTCGAGTTTATTTGTCTACGGTTGTGTTTGTCGGTGTCGTTTGTCATTCGAAATGTCGTTTGTAAAGTCGTTTAGGCTGGCCGATCCTGAAGTAGACCTGGGTTTAATTTGGTTTAGCTACCCTGTCCTATCCTGCCCAGGGCAAGCCTTTGGGTCCGTTTGGGTAGAATGCTGAATAGGGGGTCACGAATTACTTGGTGGGGTTCAGAGGGGGCGAAACCCTCCTGCCAGGTTAGGTTAGGTAAAGTTTAGTCTGGTTAGGTTATATTCCCTCTGAAATGCCCACTACAGAAATACCTACTATCCCTACAGTAGCCCTGACCCCCTACTCTGCATTCGCTCTTCCTGTCTAAGGCAAGCCTTTTACTAACTCATGGTTTACCTTATCCTGTCTAAGGTAAGCCTTTTATTAACTCATGGTTTACCTTATCCTGTCTAAGGTAAGCCTTTTATTAACTCATGGTTTACCTTATCCTGTCTAAGGTAAGCCTTTTATTAACTCATGGTTTACCATATCCTGTCTAAGGTGAGCCTTTTATTAACTCATGGTATACCTTATCCTCTCTAAGGCAAGCCTTTTATTAACTCATGGTTTACCTTATCCTGTCTAAGGTAAGCCTTTTATTAACCCATGTTATCCCTTATCCTGCCTCATCTGAGGCAAGCCTTTTATTAAGCATTGTGCAGATGGGTCGGTCTAGCCTAAGCTATCAGTAGGTCAAGCGTTATAGATCAACTAAGACTAAATTGATTGCTAGGCTTGCAGACAATTTCAAGTATTCAAATTAGATCTTATTTTTTATGGCACTGATGTCCTAAGCAAGTTATTCTTAAAACAATTTAGGCTAATGTAGTCTAAAGTAAGACTGAACCTACTGTAAGCTTCAGTATTGTCGTAGGCCAAGTTATGCTAGCCTGTCATAGCTTGTGCAGTTTGATGTTGCATTTAGGTTACCACACTAGGCTAGCCCAGTCTAATAAGTGTTGCCTAGGACATTTTGACATAATGGTTTTATTGTAGTCTAGTTTAGCTTAGTTACTGCCTTGGATATATATAATAAGGCTAGGTCCAGATTAGGCTAGGCCTGGGCTAACTTGAGATGTAGGTTATGACAATTAACGCAGAATACTGACAAATTTGCCGAGGTTAGGCTTGAGCCATAGGCCTGAGCTTTAGTACCAGTTTCACATCACCACAGAGTTAACTTTTTCCCCTTCTGCTGCTAAAGCCAAAAACACACTGAACAGTGAATAACTATACCAAATGTATTTAGGCTTAGATCTTTATGATGTTATTTCATGTGCATGGTACGCCCCCTTTTGCCTGGTAGGAGGCTGTGTTATATGGGAGGATTAGGTTAATTAAGGTTAAGATGTATTTTTGTTGTAGTCATTTACTGTTTGTGCTTATTTGTTAGCATGTTGGTCTAACATTAGCCAATCTGTGAAAAGTCAAGCAAGTCAGATAGAAGCCTATTTTCCAAAAATTGGTGAGGTGGATACTTATGTCTTCTACATACATTATTACTACATTGGCATAGCCACTTTGTTACAAAGAATTGGATGTTTTTATGATGTCTGTACCTTAGGTTCAATTCTTGTGAAGTGCAGTCAGGATTTTCTCACATTTTGTAATATATGGATGTGCTCTATCACCCATACTTACAGACTTTGGATGATCTCGTAGCTTTAAATTATTTGTTGTAACTGCACAGTTATGTTATGTAGATGAGTATGTAAGGTATAGCAGATATTGGTGTAGCCAATAGTAAATAGGCTACAATAATAAAAAATTTAGAATTTGCTAAATTTTTAACCTGTGTTTTTAACCTGTTTCTCGAGAAAAAAACATTTCTTGTTATGAAGAAATTTATTTTATAGATTCAGTAGCTTATTTAGTGGTGGTTTTGTATCATTTTGTTAGTTTTTGTTAAATGGGTAATAATTGCACTAGAGGTTTAGTGTAAATTTAATGCCAACTATGTGGTGACAGCAATAAAAAAGAAAACATTTGCTGTTCTGGAACATGCATTTTGGAAAAGAAATGTTCAGGTATTTAATTTTTCAGTTACCTCCGTGTACGAAATAGAGTGAGGTTATGTTTTAGGTTGTTTGTTTGGGGCATCTGCCAGCTGTCTGTTTAATTGTCTGTTTACAGGATTACAATAAAACTTAAGTGAGCTTTTATAAAATTTTTACTAAAGGTGGGCTTTATGGTAAGCAACAAGTGAATAGATGTTTGAAGAGATATGAAAGTACCTTTTGGGAATTTTGGGCATAAGGGATGAATTTCCCAGCATGCTCATGCTTAACTGCTAGTGAGGCTATGTGTTGTGGTCTAGTTTGTCTTTTGTTGAAACGAAAAATATAAAAAAAAGTTTCACAAGCTGGTCGTGAGTTATTGTTCAAATATCACAGATCATAATTAATCATTGTCATGAAGGTTCCAGGACATTTAGGTGATAGAATGGTATTTTCCTCCTTTTTTTTTTAGCAGTTATAGCTCAGAGCCATGGGAGATATTGAAAATGGGATAGACCCTCATACAACACCAAAAGCATCCCAAATAGGATGCAGCACCCTAGGTTAGGTCAGTTAGGTTGGGTTAGAATGTACCCTTCTGATTACCACTGCAACACATTTTTGTTTGGTATTTCTGCAAAGATTTTACTAGAGGCTGTGCCTCCTGACCTGTAAGGTTTTCTTTGGAATCTGACTTTACCTGACTTTCTGGTCAATAAAGGGGCTCATGAGGGTTTGGCATTGGTTGCAGTTAAACAAACTTTGTCTTTTTTTTAATATTTGTTAAGCTAATTCATGTCATTATATTGAAAGATCATAACAATTTGAGTTTTAAATGACTTTTGAGGTATGCTACTTAATCTTCTGCATATTATGAAAGTTAAGCATTGTTAGCTAGGCTTCTTGTTTATACAGAGAATATTGTTTTCATTATACATATTTTACTTAAGGTTTTGTGTTTTGCCTTCGTTGAAATCTTGTGATCTTGTCTGAACCTTTATATACTTCCTAGAATCAACTGTTTGAAGTGGTTATTTATTTTCCCCATCTGCGGTTGCTATGATGTAGACTTCTGGAGAATTCAGATGAATTCAACTTCCTAAAGTTCTGTTTGAATTGAAAAAGCTCTTGTTTTGTTTATTGCCTGTGCTTTTAAATTCAGTGTGAGCTAATGGTTTCACTGAACAGATGCAAACATATTTTGTTGATTGGCTACAAAATCATACTGTCCAGCACAAGAACTTCTCTTTCCCCTTATTTTCTGAAGGTGTTTGATATCTATACTTGTAAATTCAAGAGACACTGTAATGATGCCTTGGTTTTCTGAATTAACTGTTTCTAGTTCTCAGCGGCTGTGTATGTGATATGCCTTCTGTCTGTTTGTTGTCATCATATATTGTAATGTACATTCCAGTACTTTCCTTCTCTTTTGCAAACTTTTTATTTTTACTTACTGCATTGGCATTCTTTTCTGTAGAAGCTTTTTTTGTTAGCTTAATGGCATTTTGGGTCTTCAACATGCTCATGATGCCATTATGAATTAGTGCAATATCATAATTACAATAATTATATATGTATTGTATATTTAAAGAAAAATATTTGAATGCAGTTTTCCCCTTGTTAGTTTGCCAACTCCTTTGCGTATATTTTATAGCATTTTGGTTATGAAAATTACAGTGCAGTATTACTGTAATTTCTTAAGATTTCTTATGTAAATATTAGTGGTGGAAAACCAGCTGAATTTAAGGTTATGTAGTCAACAGTGGAGTTGTGCTTTGAATAGAAAGTAGCCTATATGGTAATAGTCTATCTAGGTGTAGCATTCAGGCATTTTCAGAACAACATTTTTATTCAGACTTGTGTCTTCATATCTGTAGGTTGTTTAAGCATATATGATTTTGCTTTTGGCTTCAAAAGCTCTGTGTACCATTATTCTACTTTTGGATATCTTAGCATGAAAGACAGATGCCTTTCTGCATAGCCTAGATCTGTTTCTTTTTACTTTTCAGTGTTACTGTATAGGAGATAAAATTAATAAGATTTTCATTGGATTGTGGCCTTCAGCCAATATGGTTCTAGGATCTCCATTTCCTGATGGCAATTTTGTCAATGTAGCTGCTTCCATAGTACAAAGGCTCCCATATCACTTTCTTGCACATAGCACTGATGCCATGTTCATTTTAGTACTAAATCAACCTTGGTATTTTGGCTAGCCTTGTTGTAGGCTTTTGAAGGTCAGCTTGGGGTGTCACTTGATCTTTGACTTGCAAAGGGAAAAGAATATCTACGGATGATATGCATAAAGTATTAGATGTTTCTGTACTCTCAGTCTCTGTTGCCCTGCTAGCTGAGAGCTTTGTGTTTCCTAGAGATAGTACGGTACGTAATTCCCTGATGTGAGTTAGATAGATATTTTGAATTCTATTTTTACTCTTTATAAAGGCTGTTTACTTCAGTTACTGCTTGTCAGGCTGCTAAAGAACTTTGATGTAGACTTCTTTTATCCTGAAATATAACACTGACGTTCTTGTGTTGTAATGAAAAACTTAATTATGCAGACAACATTTCGTTAGCATATACTGTACTTATGCTAAGTGGATGGGTGAGAATTAGGCTATCTGTTTGACTAGGTCCCTCATTATAGAGTAGGGAATTCAGTTGATGTTTTTGCCCTTTCATAAGTGTGCCCTTCGTATACAGTGTATGTAGCCTTTATAGGGCATGAAGCAAGGAATTTCTTTTTCCTAATTTATTCATTTTCTGACATTGTGAGTGGGCTAAGTTATGAAACAGTGCTTGATTCTTTATGATCTGTTTTGATGTCTGATAGAAGACAAGCTGCAAAAAGGATTTGTCATTGTTTTGTTTCAAGTATTGAACCCAGTAACTTTGGCACAGTTAAGTAATATGTTGTATAGATCAATATATATATGATTAGGATAATAGTAATATGTTCATGTTAGATTTACCAAGGACACTTCTGTAGTGAACAGATCATTTAATTCTGCAGAAATTCACAACATATGCATATTATTTCTCAGTGGTTTTATCCCCCTAAAATCTAGTTATTGACAAATGTTTTTAAGTGTAGCAGTCGAATGTTCTAGGCCTTTTCTGTTTTTATTACACCACGTAGAGCATCTCAGCATCTCTAAATATCTATTTTGAATTTATCCTGACTGACTTCAGTAGTCTGGAGTATTGGCAATAGTCAAGGCATTAGTGTAAGGCATTGTTTTGAAATAAAGTACAGTATAGTACAGAAATTTAATTCTTGGTTTTAAGATTTCTTAATTGCTCCAATTTGTATAAAATTACTAAATAGTAAAAGATCATGATGACAAAATCTATACGGTACTAACAGTGTTTTAGCTTAAACTTTTCATGTAAAAGCATTCATTCCTGACATGTAGCCTGATGCCACATATTCTAGAGATAAAATTTAGCTATTAATAAACTATTGTCCACGTGTTTAGTCCAGTGCACAAGCACCAAGAGGTAACAGTCTTTCCGCTTCAGTCATTATTTTTTGTTAGTTATCTGTACACATATGTTTGCATTTTGTGATTATCTTAGTTCTTGGTATCATTACTTTTTGATACATACTTAGTTCTTGGTATCGTTACTTTTTGATACAAGCTTGCACTTTTTAATTCGTTACACGTTGCATATTTTCAAACTATAGAGTCCCTGGTACTGGTAATGATATTACTGTAATAGGCCTTATCAGAAAAACTAGAAAGGGAAGTGTAAACTTTAATAGGATGAGAATTAGGGTGAGGTAAAGCTTATAAGTGATATGGAACAGTCCACAAAAGCTGAAGTTTTTGGGCCTAGTGACTTTGATGTTCGAGTTAAAGTATTTTGGTGAAAATGGAGATGTGTAGTACCTTACATTATTAATATTTTTTATCACTGGCGCAGACGAAAGTAAGTGTTTTGATGATAAGCTTAAATGCTGTTTAGTTATATATTAAAAGAATGCTCATTTGACATAGAGGTTTTGAGTAGAAACTGAGGCCATAGTGTTGCTGACCATTTTCTTACATTTGACTTATAGGTTTTGAGAAGAAACTGAGGCCATAGTGTTGCTGACCATCTTCTTACAATTGAAAGGGACTGATTGCATTAGGTAATCGTTTTGTACTATTGTACAGTACTGTAGTACATTTAGGCTATATATGTTCTGCAGCATACTGTATTGTTGATATCTTGGGCCAGATTTTTCACCTTATGATTGTTATGTAGTATTTTGTAGTGGAATTTAAAATCTTATTTTTGTTGATGACAAGATTCTTTGTATTACGTAATGTATTATTCCAGTCATTTGCCTAATGGGTAGATTTGAACAGTCAAATATGTAAAGGAAATTTATGCTGAATTTGTGTCTTCCGTTGAGAACTAAGTCTGTAGTTGTGTTCCTCGTGATGGCAGAAGTGTTTCACTGAATGACAACCAGTGAAAGGCGTACATATGCACTTGGAAAGGATTTTATGAAAAGAAGGACGTTTAGGTACTGTATCTCAAAAAAGCAGACGCACTCACTTGTGGTTAACCTTCGAAAATGCTCACTTCTTCTTCCTGTTGAATTTAAGTTTAAGCGTATAAGTGTTCCCGTCGTTGAAAAGTGTTTCTATGTCATCTCTTCACAGCTGGCATAAATTGAATGTAAATAGGTGCACATTTACATAATAGAAATAACGTTCTATTACAGTAGTTTAGAACCTAGTAATGGGACTTGTTTAAAGTGTCCTGGTTATAAAGTGTCCTGGTGATGAAGTAACCGTGCACCTTCAAAATTCTTGAGATTAAAAAGTTAGTTGTTATTTGGTATGCTTATCTGTACAGGCTAACAAAAATGGTCACAGCAAGTGGACTTCTTTGGGTAATGAAACTATATTCTCTAGTACTGGTACCGCATCTGCCATGCAAGATGCCATTATCCGCAACTGGAATTAGACTAGAGCTCTCTTAGTTGACAGAACTTCCAAGATGAAAGAGGAATTGTGGACAAGAAACCAGGTCAGCATTGATCACCTTTGATCAAGTTTTTTGGCACATATACCAGCTATGAATGCAGTATGTCAGCTGTGTGAGGTCTGCGGACAAAGTAGAAACATGGCAAGATCTTGGAAGATGCCTTTGGGCAAGGGTGTTTTGGAAACCTCCTTGGGGCTTAATTGTAAATTAGGAAACGGTTTTGGTTAGCTAACACTTCAGGGAAGGGAGGCCACTGTTGCTGCAAGGAAGTGTATGAATTTCCTTGGATAAGAATGGATTAGCTGTTAACTGATCGTTAGGATTTGATAGATGGTACTGACTGATTAGCGTCAGGAAACTCAAATTTTCAAAAACGAATGTGGTAGACAAAGAAACTGAGGTTCACTTATTTTCTGCCACGAATAATGTTCTTCGTATGAGATAAGAGAATGAAGCAATGGGATTGAAACATCATTACTTGAATACTTGCCAGACCTGGAGTAGAGAGGAAATTCGCGGCGCCTAGATTATATTCATTGCAATTTGAGGACTGTAACTTAGGTCAACCTTTGATTAAAGAAATATCATTTCATTTTGAAGGAAATATCTAATATGTATTCCATTTCAAAAGTCATATGTCATGGATTTGATGTTCAGCGAGTTTCGACAAAATTGCACTATTAGAGTGTTTTTTTATTTTTTTCATTTATTTGGTTTTTCTATATTCATGCATATTTTTATACATATATCTTGTTATTAAGTATGAATATTTTCTGTTGATTTATCCAGTATCTGATGAAGTTACTATAATATTAGATATTATTTACGTGTTGGTGTGGAAAATGGCTATCTCGTTTGTAATGTATAGGCTATGTGTATATTTTAATCTTTTATTAGCGGTTAAAAATCCTTAGGGGTTATTTGATGAATATTCGTTTTTTGGTTTTCTGTAAAAGAAGACTATTGTGCCGGCCTTGTCTGTCCGTCCGCACTTTTTTCTGTCCGCACTTTTTCTGTCCGCCCTCAGATCTTAAAAACCACTGAGGCTAGAGGGCTGCAAATTAGTATGTTGATCATCCGTCCTCCAATCATCAAACATACCAAATTGCAGCCCTCTAGCCTCAGCAGTTTTTATTTTATCTGCGGTTAAAGTTGGCCATAATCGTGATTCTGGCAACGATATGGGATATGCCACCACCGGACAGTGGTTAACATTTCATGGGCCGCGGCTCATACAGCATTGTACCAAGACCACCGAAATAAGTATCTATTTTCGGTGGCCTTGATTATGCACTGTACAGAAAACTCGATTGCGCCGAAGAGACTTTGGCGCATTTTTTACTTGTTTGTTGCCTTTGGAATTTATCAGCGTCCTGTGTTAGCTCTCTTGTATACTTGCATATTTTTGATAAATTTGTAGCATTTTCTTAGTATTTACTTTTTCTGTTTATTGCTTTTATATATACTTGATGGGTTTTTAACGTTTATGTATGTAATAACTGTTAATGTTTGTGTTTATGTGGTTCCTTAATTCTTAATTTTTTTTTTATATTTATATGGTCCCAGAATACATTGTTTTATCTTTTTAAAAAAAATATCTTGCGTGTTCTGTCAT
>NC_089759.1:18601656-18629156 GCF_040412425.1 Macrobrachium rosenbergii
ATAATAATAATAATAATAATAATAATAATAATAATTCTGTATTATGTCAGGACATCACGGCCAAGAGATCCTTGCTGATGAAACACTGGTGTCTGTGTGATACGCAAAGCAGGAGTCTTATACCGTTTGACACTTATCAGATGCCAGGAACACTGTCAGGTCTTGGGTATCAGATGCAACAAACCGCGCCCGCTAACAGAAAGACAAAGACAGAGGTGTTATCATGAGGATGGATTTTAAAGTTCCCCCCTTCTGCAGGAATGTAAAGTGGCATTGGCACCATCTGTCGTTGGCCCTGTTGGCATTCAGCCTTATATGGGGCACCTGTGTCATGCCCCGTAACATTACTTTCTGTCTCTAACCCTTTTATTTCGTCTGTCTTCTCATCGTGTTCATTGTCTCTCTCTCTCTCTCTCTCTCTCTCTCTCTCTCTCTCTCTCTCTCTCTCTCTCTCTCTCTCTTTTAGGCAGTGAAACACGGTGAAATGTAATTTGATTTTGAAGAATTCTTTGGCGTTGTAAACTTCCAATTCTTTAAAACTCGGTGATATGCACTTTTCAGAACGGGGAACGGACCCTCGAGAGAAAAATACACTGACCTTTAGGGAAAAGAATGTTGGAAATGGATTTTTTCAAGTTTGTGATAACAGAATAGGTTTTTTGAAAGGCAGGAAGTAACATTTTAATGTATCTGTGACTCACACACCCACACACACACACACACACACACATTCTGAGTTTGATTGCTGAGCAAGCTGGAATACTTTAGACAATTAAACCCAATCGCACTTCTGTTAACTTAAGCAGGGAATAGCTACGGGGTAGATGGTCGACTGCAGTTTGTCTCTTTTGTGATGGAGAAAGGCATTGGGCTAGCAACCTCATCCTAAAGGAAATGCTGCTGAGGACTAGAAAGCTAACAATTATGTATATATATATATATATATATATATATATATATATATATATATATATATATATATATATATGTATATATATATATATATATATGTGTGTGTGTGTGTGTGTGTGTGTGTGTGTGTGTGTAGTATGATTAATGGGATGACCATGGTGTATACGGTACCTCTGATTGAGGGAGATGTTCTAAAGGAACTAGTGAGAGGATTGATTGTTCCTTTGTTTAAAGAGACAAGTGATTTAGCTGGCTGGAGGGATGATAAGGATATAGCGTTACTTATTATACCGGTAAATGTGTATGGTTGGATTCTTGGCAGAGAAAGTTAGACTGACAAGTGAAGCACTGATGAGGTGAAGAGCATTGTGAGTTTAGACTAAAAATTATATACCACGGTATGAATTAAAGGTTAGTTACGAAACATTCATGTAAGAATCTTAGATGGCCTATGTAAGGATAATAAGACATCTATGTAAGGATAATAAGACAGTGGGAAGGTTTGATAAGAAGGTTAGCTGAGATGAAAAGAAGGATGAAATTGAAATAGCTTGGTTACGTAAATGAAATTACGGAAGCTAATGTTGGTGAAAATGAGTAAAATTTCGAAGTTTCGGAAGGAGTTGGCGGAGCTAGACCTCGACATTGCTGGCTAGTTGGGTGGAAAAAATGAAACGGTTGAAAAAAATGTTTTGATATGAAACGGTTGAAATAAGTTTTTGGAATGAAATGGTTGAAAAAATGTTCTGGAATGAAACGGTTGAAAAGTTTTTGGAATGAAACGGTTGAAAAAATGTTTTGGAATGAAACAGTAGAAAAAATTTTTTGGAATGAAACAGTTGAAAAAATGTTTTGGAATGAAACGGTTAAAAAAATGTTTTGGAATGAAACGGTTGAAAAAGTTTTGGAATGAAACGGTTGAAATTTTTTTTGGAATGAAACGGTTGAAAAAAGTTTTTGGAATGAAACGGTTGAAAAAATGTTCTGGAATGAAACGATTGAAAAAAATGTTTGGGAATGAAGTGGTTGGAAAAATGTTTTTGGAATGAAACGGTTGAAAAATTTTTTTTTGGAATGAGACGGTGGAAAAAAGTTTTTGGAATGAAACGGTTGAAAAAATGTTTTGGAATTAAACGGTAAAAAAAAAAAAAATTTGGAATGAAACTATTAAAAAAATGTTTTGGAATGAAACGTCGCTGTTGGACCTCCTTTGGCGGTATAGGCTATGACAAAAGGGTTGTTAAGGGGAATTTTCTGCACAATGATATTCGTCCTTGATTAAGTAGATAAAGGATTAATGTGGCATTATTTATTTTATGTTGTGCCTTATTTCCATCACCAGTAGTCTGTCCTCCAGTTCTTCAACCATTCTAAAACGGTTTTTCTTGGATTACGTGTCCTTATCATAATTGGCCCTCAGTGTTTTGGAATTTGACTGCTGACTGAATAGGGCTTCACAAATAGAATGTGAAGTATGAAAATAACAGCCCATAGAGAAGATATGAGCAAAGTTAGATGCTGATTAATGATAATTAAGTAAATTAATGATAGACGCTTGAAATAGGCATGTCATAGTGAGTGGTCGTTTTGGTATAGGCCTATACAGTATCCCTCCTTGTTTCAAAATTGGCGATTTCGTTTTTCACACGAACGTCAAATTTCAGGGACCCTTTTTTAGCTCTGGAAACCGTCCTTTGATTTGAACAGGTTCTGATTTTTGAGCGAATGGCCTCAGGGTGGATCCCCGTTTTGGGGGGTAGCGCTGATAGTGCACCTCACGCGGTGCTCTGTAGGCGTTACCTTAGGTTCAGTGCAGCGTTCCTTCGGTCCCTAGCTGCAACCCCTTTCATTCCTTCTACTGCACCTCCATTCATATTCTCTTTCTTCCACCCTGCTGTCCAACCTCTCTTAACATTTGTTTCATAGTGCAACTGCGAGGTTCCACCCCGTTACACCTTCAAACCTTTCTACTCTCATTTTCCGTTTCAGTGCTGAATGACCTCATGGGTCGCAGCGCTTGGCCTTCGGCCTAAATTCTATATTCCATTCCAATTCCATTCGGGGTGGATGGAAATCTAAATTAAGTAATTTCTATTTTAATAAAAATGAATCTTGACGGAATTCAGATGTCTGTTTTTGCCCTTTGTCAAGATATGCGGGGGGTGAAATCTGGCGTACTGTCTCGAAAGGCATGAATAGGGTTGATGTATTAAGAGAGAAGTACTTCCGCGTCTATTAGTGTCTATTAACCTGATTGATTTTTCTAATCGGTAAAAGCAAGCTAGGCTGTTTCTTGCATCAGACCAATGTTATAATAATTTTTTGTTTAATATCTATTGAATTTTTTATTTTTCACTTTTCAGTTTGCGTATTTAAGTGTGGTATCTGTTTGTCTTTACTAGGCACGGACGAGGATGAGATTGCATATGTTTTATTTTCTTTGTCTGTTCGATGACAAGTTGATAACTTTCTGTGTTTTCTGAGAAAGTTTTTCGTTTGATATTTATCGATTTTTTATTTTTTCACTTTTAAATTTGCGTGTTTGAGTGTTGTGTCTGTTTGTTTTTACTAAACACGGGCGAAGATGAGATTGCATATGTTTTATTTCCTTCATCTCTTCTATGGTAAGTTGATAACTTTCTGTGTATTTTGAGAAATGTCGCCATATCTTGATGATTATGTGAAGCAAAAATAATTATCAGAAAATTCCACTCTGAGCAATATCTCTGAGCCAGGGCAATCGACATACAACAACAATTATCTTTTTGGCAGGGTGCTAATACACCCTCTGTCGGTAAGCATTAATAATCTGGCTTTTACTGTGGCTTTCAGTTCTAGATTCTTATTCTTTATGGAGAGAGAGAGAGAGAGAGAGAGAGAGAGAGAGAGAGAGAGAGAGAGAGAGAGAGAATCTTGCTTTTGTATTTTGTTTAGGTCCTTAGGTGGGGCGTGTATGTGTGTGTGTGCCACTCTCTCTCTCTCTCTCTCTCTCTCTCAGCTGGTGGTAGGAAGGATGCCTTAACTGGGGGTGTCGTGTGGCCCTCCCCTGCAATGATCCTGGTCATAATTAGTGCTTAAATCTCTCTCTCTCTCTCTCTCTCTCTCTCTCTCTCTCTCTCTCTCTCTCTCTCTCTCTCTCTCTCCTCACGTTCGTGTTTGTTACCTTGTCCTTGTTATCATTTTCATATATGGTACATTGACTTAGTTTTGTATCTTAATGTTGGTACTTGCCATATTGTCATTTGCATCTTCTCATCCCCTTTTCTTACCCTTTCATCCTCCTCCTCCTCCTCCTCCTCCTCAGCCACTGGCATCTGCCCTCCCCTCCTTTACCTCCCCCTCCCCCACCTCTTCTCATCTCCACTCCCTTCAGCTGCCTTCGTGGAGTGGCACTAAACTATTGTTCATGTGAATCACTTAGTTAGGCTCTTGCTGTCGTGATGTTCACCGTCTTTTGCACTCACGTTCTCTCCCCGCCGTGAGCGTGAGTCGAGACAGAGAGAGAGAGAGAGAGTGAGAGAGAGACAGGAGAGTCTGGAGAAGTTTGAGAGACAAGAATCTTTAGAAGTTTGAGATACAGAAGAATCTTGAACCTTAGTTCGTTCGGCCAAGTGATCACTCATTTTCTCACGTTTTTTTTTTCTTCGAATGAAGTTGCGCTGTGTAATATAGCTTTGATGGGAACTTGTGAATGTTTTGAAACATAATTGTTTTTTCGCTGGAAGATTTGTGTTTTTGTGAATGTATAGATTACGCGTGTTGTAACACGTCCACGATGGCGTTACAGCGGCTGTAACAACGTTATCGTCGATGGTGATTTGTTCTGCCTTTGGAAAAAAAAATATAGAATTATTATTTCGCTTAGAAAAATATACTATTAAATTTTGTTGTTGTCATATTCCGTCTTTAGAAACATTGTATTCCTGTTTTACATCCTCCTTTGAATGGCTCAAGCGGCGTTGCTAGGCACGCGCGCTGTGCCATGCTTTCAGCGTGCTTGCGGGATATGCTTTTCGCTGCCTTGATTGGATAAATGCCTCCTTGACTCCGAGGCTCAAATGTGATTGCAGACTCTCGAGACTTCAAAAAAATAGAAAGGAGGAGTTGAACAGAAAGGAGGAGAAAGTTTTGCTCTTGCTTGGCGGCTCTCCGTGTGTATCCTGAATTGGGGAACCGTAATATAACCAGGATTAATAGAATACGCTGTGTTCACACTGCATAAAAAGGGATTAAGTCACATAGGCCTTTGTGTGTCAGTGGGGGAGGCATATTGTGCGTTTGGCATACTTTTTTTATACGGGTTAAAGTTCAACTTGAAATGCTGTGACCAAGGATAGAATATTATGACTTTTATTTGATAATGTCTACTTATTTGTATTAGGTTAACTATAGTCAAGGCAGAAATTGAAAACTTGAAATGCTGTGACCAAGGATAGAATATCATGATTTTTATTTGATAATGTCTACTTATTTGTATTAGGTCAACTAGTCAAGGCAAAAATTGGAAACTTTTTTTTTTTTTTTACCTTTTGAAACTGGAATTTATATTCCGGCAGTCGGAGAAAATCTAGAATAAAAACATTATCGAGAGCAGCTTTTTGACATTTATTGTAGAAGGGAGAACCAAACCAGACCATCCAAAGTGGCGTCCCTATTTCAAAATCCGCCGCCCTCGCCCGTGCGGACCGTCCACAGGCCCACGATGCCCGGGTGGGCGGAGGCTGTGGATTTCATGAGAACCGTGCACCCTCCGCCCTCGCCCAGCGCCGTCCCGAACCCGGCTTTTGGTACGAGCGGACCCCCTTGTCGGACTCCTCCTCATATCAACAATAACAACCGGGAGGGTTCTCGCGGTTACCACAACAGCGCCAACAATGGTGGGGTTGGCGTTGTTGGTGGTGGTGGCGGGGCAGGTGGTGTAGTGGGTAGCAGTGGTGGTGCGGGCTGCGGCGGTACCACCCACGGGCCATCCACTCCCACTCAGACTGTTTTGCCAAATGTCTTCAACACTTCAGGTAAATGAATGGTGACAAATGAATATTGGAGGGGGGGGGGGCGCTTGTTTGGCAGGGGTGTATCGAGTCCCAGAAGAAACGTAGGAGGGGAAAGGATGGCAGAGAAAATGGGCGAGATGATAAGAAGGAGAAACATACGCTTAAAAAAAAAAAAAACATAAAACGTAACGTCAACATTACAGCTAAAACGTTTAGTAAGTTCACGGGAGAAAATTTAGTTGAGAGGAGAGAAAAAGCGTGAGGATGTACTTTTCTTTCATTTTGCAGAACTCAGGTTTTGTGAAAAGATTGCCACGTGTATTGTCGTCTCACGTATGGAGTGTGAAGAAATTACGGGGTTTTGTTACGGTATATGTCAGAAGCTTATTACCGTAAGCGCTGCTATTTCTGTTGTGTACCCTGGCACGAGATCTGTTATTTTTGATGCTGTCAGTGTAGCAACTAAGTGACAATGAAAAAGACAGCACTTGTTAGTGGCAATAGTAACTGAGTGGGGGAATGATAGGGACAGCAACTGATAAATGAATAGTAACATACGGTGAATTGCATAGCAGAGATATAGCAACTGACGCAACAGATAGTAACACACAATGAGATGCATGACAGTGGATAGTTGAAATAGACAGGATTTGACAACGAAGTAGGTCGCAATTGAGTGGATTTGATAGCGGTAGACAGTTGGTGGTGAAATTACATGACTTTTGTCTGTTTTCGAGGCGAAGGAACGCGGTCCTACTACTCTAAATCTGATTTCACACATCTCACTACTTTAAATCTGATTTCACACATCTCCCTACTGTAAATCTGATTTCACACATCTCACTACTTTAAGTCTGATTTCACACGTCTCACTACTTTAAATCTGATTTCACACATCTCGCTACTGTCAGTCTGATTTCACACGTCTCACTACTGTAAATCTGATTTCACACGTCTCACTACTTTAAATCTAATTTCACACATCTCACTACTGTAATTCTGATTTCACACATCTCACTACTGTAAATCTGATTTCACACATCTCACTACTCTGAATCTGATTTCACACATCTTACTACTGTAAATCTGATTTCACACATTTCGCTATTTTAAATCTGATTTCACACATCTCACTACTGTAATTCTGATTTCACACATCTCACTACTCTCAATCTGATTTCACACATCTCACTACTGTAAATCTGATTTCACACATCTCACTACTGTAATTCTGATTTCACACATCTCACTACTCTCAATCTGATTTCACACATCTCACTACTGTAAATCTGATTTCACACATCTCACTACTGTGAATCTGATGTCACACATCTCACTACTGTAAATCTGATTTCACACATCTCACTACTTTAAATCTGATTTCACACATCTCACTACTTTAAATCTGATTTCACACATCTCACTGCTCTAAATCTGATTTCACACATCTCACTATTTTAAATCTGATTTCACACAAAAATCTTCAAGGATATAGATTATAAATGTATTTTTTGAATGACATATTTGTGTGAGTCAGAGGAGTATTGGTTATTTGAGTAGTTCTGGTAAAAAAAGTATTTGAACGGTTGGGCAAAAATTTTGACTTTGGCAATTCTTAGATTGTGATTTTTTTAGCGGAAAGATTCTGTTTTGGTAAACCAATTTGCTCAGGTTCTCGTAAAAAATTGTATGGATTTCAGTCCTGATTCTACATTTAAGACTCTAGTAGCCGGTATTTCTTTTTTGGGGCAAAGTGTTTATCTTTTTTTTTTTTTTTTTTTTTTTTTTTTGTCTCGTGCAAGTGTGGCATTTACAATCATTGTTAATACTTTTCAACTTTGATCCAAATTTTCTTCCAAACGTTTATTTTTGGTCAGAAAGTTAAGTCTTGACCGAGAGGTGATAATAGGACTTTAGTTACTTTAAGAATCCTTTGTTGAAAATTATCTACAGTTTTGTATTCTTTACTTAAAAGTGTATTGAAGTGGTACCTATGCACACGGCATTCATATGCATATACATATGCACATAGATAAGCGAGTGGGCGTGCCCACTTGAAAACTCATAACTGGTTCTACTTTGCCTCATTATAAATTCAAGTTTTAAGTGATATGGAATTATTTTTAGTTCATTCCACAAATGGTTGTTTTAAAATTCACACTTATTGCTTTAGACTCGAATTTAAGAAAGCAAAAGGGGGAGAGCATTTCCAACATCTTAAGGAGTAAGTGCAAAGAAGTTTTAAAAGGGCCAATGAAAAAACTTCAAGTGAATGTGTCTTATGTATTTTTGTCTTTTTTTAGATGAATTGACCTTGCTAAAATCTTGACATAATTGATGGTGGCCTCTTATTTGAAGTGTTTCCCATTAATCAGAAAGATTGCAATGAGCAATGTTTATATTTGTGTCGCATTATAGCTTTTCCGCTTTATTTTCCCTTTTGCATTTCGTAATTTTTATGTCCCACTTTATATGTCCAAGCCTGTTCTGTTGAGTATTTGACAATCTCTTATTGGTATTTCCCCGCCTTTTCACGCTTTTTATTATATTTTTATCATACCTTTGGTATTAAATTCTCTGGTGACTCACTATTCTCCCGTCTGTTTCTCCTTCTGCCACCACATAACCTTCCCCTTTTTATCCTTTATATTGTTTTCCTTTTATGTGTATTCTTGGTACCCATTACCTGTTATCCTTCTTCCTTTCTCTCTTTCATATGCATAACCTGCGTCACTTTTCCTGTGTGTTTCCTTTTACGTCTCTCCCATGTCTTTATATTTGCTTGCTGTTTGTACGCGTTTCCTCTTGTCGTTTCTGCCGCACCTTTCCTGCCTATCACACCTGTTTCCTTTTGTTTTTACTTTGTCTGTGTTTCTTTTGGTCTGGTTCAGAATTTTCATATTCTCTTATCATCTTTCATTTCCTCTTCCTTTTTTTTTTTAAGATTTTTCACATTTCTCTTATCATCTTTCATTTCCTCTTCCTTCTTTTTTTTTTTTTTAGCATTTTAGCTTTTTTGTCATCCCTTACAGTTTCCTTTTCCGACTGGTCCATTTTTATCATAAATTGTCTGTTCCTTCTTTATTTATTTTATTTATATTTCTCTGTACATGTATTATATGTTTATTTTTGTATTTTGTTGAATTTTCATTCCTTGCTGAACTCTGCACTAAAAAATGACAATGTTTAGTATTGACCTCATGAATGAAGCCACGTATTGATCGGATAATATCTCCCTGTCACCCCCACAGTTCCTTTTTCCTATTGGTCGTTTTTTATGATAAATCATCTGTACCTTTTTATTTATTTCTGTATATTTTTGTTTATAATTTGCTTATTTTTGTATTATGTAGAATTTCCTTTCCTTGCTAAACTGTGCAGTTGAAGATAAATATGTCTAGTATTGACCTCATGAATGAAGCCACGTATTGATCGAATAACATCTCCCTGTCTCCCCCACAAACAGGAATGGGGCGCGGCGTTGGGAGCGCTGGTTTCCGCGAGCAGGTGGTGGGCCTGGGCTACCTGTGGGAGACGTGGAGCGAAGCGGAGCAGGTGGTGGTGGTGTACTCCCTAGTGAGGCGCTTGGGCGCCGTGCCCGCCAAGTTCCTGCTCAACGTCCTCAATGCCCATCATGCCACCGCGCCCGACGCCGCTGACCTCAACGCCATGGAGGCCACAGCTAATGATCCAGGTGAGTGCCGCTACTGATGATGATGGTGATGCCGTCGGGTCTTTAAACGGGGATGGGGGGAGAGGGGGAGTTGGAGGGAGTGGGGAGGAGGGGGAAGGAGAAGGGGGAGGAGGGGGAGAAGAAGGAATGAGGCGAGGGGAGGGGCTTCATGGACTGTGCTTTGGTTTATGTGTGATGCAGTGTTGGTATGGTGGAGAAGCAGGTGGGAACTCTCTCTCTCTCTCTCTCTCTCTCTCTCTCTCCTATAAGAATCTGTCTTTTGTCTGTTGGTGGAACGACTCACATCGAGGAAGCATTCCTCGCTCTGGAGAGAACCCTCGGTTATTGGGCGAATCGAATTGTTTTTCTTGTGCAGAGAAGTTAGGTCCCCTTTCCCCTCCTGGATAACATTGATTGTGAACTTTGTAATTTAATTTCTAATCCCGTTTGCTTCGTATTTGTCAGGAAGTCACAGTCTCTCTCTCTCTCTCTCTCTCTCTCTCTCTCTCTCTCTCTCTCTCTCTCTCTCTCTCAACTGTCGTTACCTTTGCTCTTAATTGTAACTTTACTTCTAATCCCATTTTCTTCGTATTTGTCAGGAAGTCTCTCTCTCTCTCTCTCTCTCTCTCTCTCGTTAACTTTATTCTTATTGTAACTTAATTTCTAATCCCATTTGCTTCGTATTTGTCAGGAACTCTCTCTCTCTCTCTCTCTCTCTCTCTCTCTCTCTCTCTCTCTCTCTCTCTCTCTCTCTCTCTCTCTCTCTCTAAACTATTGTTATCTTTGCTCTCAAGAGTTTAATGTCGATGTCTTAAGGGGATATACGCACACATTTATTTTAGGGTATCGGTATTCGTGAAATCTTATGAACGTAGTTTTTAGTTACTGGAAATGAAAAGAAATATCAAGTTAAATGTTTTGTTCTTTAGGTTTTTAAAGCTCTTTTTTTAAAAGAATCTAACCTTGCCATTATATAGTTGGCAAGGAAGTAAAAGCTTTATAATGGATATCCAAGTATTTAAAAAATAAATGCTGAATTGAATATATGTATTTTTTTTTATGAACCGTACCTCTCTATTATATAGCTTTTACTTTAAATCATGGAGAGGTAAGTATTTAAAAAAATGAATACTGAAGTATTTATATTTTTTCCAGAGTATGAGCGAAATTAGATTGAAGAAACACTTGCAAATACCAAACACTCGCTTCTCATATTTTGCAAGACAGGGAGTGCCAGGTTTGGTGTTAGATATCAAGGAGCCTCGTAAAGCCCGTCAGTTTGCTCCTTCCCAGTAAATGTTTCTTTCCTTCTCCACAAAATTTGGAATTCTCTTCCTTTGTCTGGTTTTCCTAATTCTGGCCGTCCATCCGTTGGTTTTTGCGTTTAGGGTCAGCGTATGGGAATGATTTCAACGGAGAGAGAGAGAGAGAGAGAGAGAGAGAGAGAGAGAGAGAGAGAGAGAGAGAGAGAGAGAGAGAGAGCAGTTTACTCACTTCAGTCCTTATAGCGCTCGAGGGAAGTGCATTTTACTAATATGGAAAAGAGAATGTTCCAGTAACGAGAAAGAGAGAGAGAGAGAGAGAGAGAGAGAGAGAGAGAGAGAGAGAGAGAGAGAGAGAGATTTTTTATAACAAAGAAAGCTGACTCCGTTATAAATAAATAGCCTTCAATATGAGAGACGTGGCTCCTTCCCGCGTCTGTATCCCCTATTTTTCTACCCCATTAGAAACAGGTACTTCAGCTCTCCCTCTCCTTCAAGGGAGTAAAGTGTGAGTAAAGTGATCTTTGCTCTTCCCCTCATCTGAGACGACTGCTATTGGCCACGGGACTTTATTAGAAGGATTGCAAAGTAACCAATACACACACTGCTCAAGACTACTTTTTTAGTTTTCTGTAAAAGAAAGCTATTGTGCCGGCTTTGTCTGTCCGTCCGCACTTTTTCTGTCCGCCCTCAGATCTTAAAAACTAATGAGGCTAGAGGGCTGCAGATTGTTGTGCTGATCGCCCTCAGATTTTAAAAACTACTGAGGCTAGAGGGCTGCAGATTGTTGTGCTGATCGCCCTCAGATTTTAAAAACTACTGAGGCTAGAGGGCTGCAGATTGTTGTGCTGATCGTCTACTGAGGCTAGAGGGCTTCAAATTGTTATGTTGAACGTCTACTGAGCTAGAGGGCTTCAAATTGTTATGTTGAACGTCTACTGAGCTAGAGGGCTTCAAATTGTTATGTTGAACGTCTACTGAGCTAGAGGGCTTCAAGTTGTTATGTTGAACGTCTACTGAGCTAGAGGGCTTCAAATTGTTATGTTGATCGTCTACTGAGCTAGAGGGCTTCAAATTGTTATGTTGATCGTCTACTGAGGCTAGAGGGCTTCAAATTGTTATGTTGAACGTCTACTGAGCTAGAGGGCTTCAGATTGTTATGTTGAACGTCTACTGAGCTAGAGGGCTTCAAATTGTTATGTTGATCGTCTAATGAGCTAGAGAGCTTCAAATTGGACATATAATTTTTCGTGCGTTACTGAACGTAGACATCTTAGGTCCACGTACAATAAGCACGTATTCATTTTTGGTATATTTTTGTGCATATAATCAGGGGACGAACATTTACTCGCTCAAGACATTCTGTTCTAAGTATGCAGTCGAGGGAGTTTGATTGCTAATTACTGTACTTGATTGTTCACAGAGTATAATTTTTCATCGTCATGTTGGTGATGAGAGGTGAAGGTACATTCCGATGCAATTTTATCAGCCTTGTAGAAAGAGAAAGGTATACCTATGTGGAATATTTTTAAATGAGAGAGAGAGAGAGAGAGAGAGAGAGAGAGAGAGAGAGAGAGAGAGAGAGAGAGAGAGAGAGAGAGAGAGAGAGAGAGGGGTAAGAGGTAAGAGGTGTTTTACATATGTGTATACATTATATATATATATATAGATATATATATATATATATATATATATATATATATATATTGTGTATTCTCATATATATATATATATATATATATATATATATATATATATATATATATATATATATATATATATATATATATATATATATATAATGTATGCATGTATATTATATACTGTGTATGTTCATATACAGTATATTTGTGTGTGTACTTTTGTATATATATATATACATATACATATACATATATATATATATATATATATATATATATATATATATATATATATATATATATATATATATATATATATAGAGAGAGAGAGAGAGAGAGAGAGAGAGAGAGAGAGAGAGAGAGAGAGAGAGAGAGAGAGAGAGAGAGAGAGAGCCTGACTGACTTTCATGACGGGAAGGGCTTTGGGTTGGGAAGGTAAGCTGCAGGAGTAAGTACAAGATTACCCCCGTGGGGAGGTCATAATTCGACCGAAGATGGGTAAGTGCGTATCTTGTTTCCTGGTATGCCCACGGTGCAGATATACCGTATGCCCATCTACGTGGAAGACCTTCGCTTCAGAGAATGCGACACTTCCAAGGAAAGTTGATTGGGGTAATCGAAGAGCATTCGGGAAACGGTCTTTTCTGGTTATGAATCTGTTTAAATATCATTACTCCTATTAATTCGTTTAGGTATCACTTAATCTTTTTACTGCTACAGCTGTTTCTGCTGCTGTTGTTATTTTTTGAGGTATCATGCAGAATGAAATGACTTCTCTGAGAATATAATAATAATAATAATAATAATAATAATAATAATAATAATAATAATAATAATAATAATTAGGGGTTCAGTCTATCAGGTGGCAATGTTTTCTCTCTCTCTCTCTCTCTCTCTCTCCACGCCAGACACTGGCTCATTTCCAGCTTTGTTTTGTTTTTTGGGGGGCTTTATTTTTTTTCAGATGGCTGGAGGCGTTAACTTTCGGATTTTTACTCAAAAAGCCACGCCAGAGGTTGCCGCCTTCCCACATTTTATTATATTTTTTGGGGGGGCGGTCTTACTTTTTCTGGGTGGTTGGAGACATTAACTTGCAGGTTTCTGTGCCACGCCAGAGGTTGTTTCCATGTCAACTTTGTTATTTTTATTTTATTTTTATTTTGGGGGGCTTTTTTTTTGTTGTTGTTGTAGGAAGCATTAACTTGCCGGTTTTTACACCACACCAGAGGTTGCCGACTTCCCAGCTTTCTTTTTTTTTAGTTTTCGGTTTTTTTTTTTTTGGTGCTTTCAGGCATTATCTTAAGGGTTTTTTACGCCTTGTCATATGTTGCTGCCTTCCCACCTTTTTCGTTTTTAATTTTTGTAGCTTTTTTTGGTGGTTGGATGCAGTAACTAATGGGTTTTTACGCCACGCCAGATGTTGCCGCCTTCCCAACATTTTTTTGTAAATTTTTGTGGGCTTTGTTATTTATTTTTACATGCTTTATTATTCATTATTTTTTTGGGTGGTTGAAGGCATTAACTTACAGGTTTTTATGCCAAGCCAGAGGTTTCTACCTCCCAACTTCGTTTTTTTATTTTTACGTGCTTTATTATTCATTAGTTTTTTGGGTGGTTGAGGGCATTAACTTACAGGTTTTTACGCCACGCCAGAGGTTTCTTCCTCCCAACTTCGTTTATTTATTTTTACGTGCTTTATTATTCATTATTTTTTTGGGTGGTTGAAGGCATTAACTTACAGGTTTTTACGCCACGCCAAAGGTTCCTTCCTCCCAACTTCGTTTATTTATTTTTATGTGGTTTATTATTCATTATTTTTTTGGGTGGTTGAAGGCATTAACTTATAGGTTTTTACGCCACGCCAGAGGTTGCCGCCTTCCATCTTTCTTTTTTATTTTGAGGGGTCGTGGCTCTATTTTTTCGGTTTTTGGAGGCATTAACTGTGACGTTTCTTCAGTGAAAGAACTCATTCTTCTTAAAGGGTATATTTACAAAAGTATAGATAGATCAGCAATGGAGACGTCCTGCCTCATCTAGATCTGTACAGCAACTGGGCGTCATGAATTTGAGACAAAACTTGCTACTCAGGTTATTTTATAACAGTCAAACGACCATTGTATGGATTAACATTTTTAACATAAAAACAATAGAATTGTCATTCACATTAACACTCGTTACATCTCCCTTTCCCTAGAAAAGTTGTAAGTGCAGAAGCAGATAAATACATCATAAAACATAAAACGTCAGTTATGAATAAGAATTTTTTTTTATTTAGAGACCAAATCTAACCGAAATAAATCTGTACACATAAGTATATCAAGTATTCGGGTAACCAGAGCGTTCAGGGGGTCGCCTTATTCATGTTGACTTGTGTAAAACTTTTGAAGGAAGGTCATATATCATCGATTCAGAATTCTTAGCTAGCGAACTTGTAGAATCCTCTTGGGTTTCTGTTTCTCGTTCTCTTTCTGTCGAACCTGGTGTAACTGGCGAGTGATCATTGAATTCTTCTTGATCCTTTAAATATCTGTTCTCATTATTTCTTTCTTCACTAGCAGCCTTTAGCTGCCTACGATCTCTTCTGTATGTTGTGTCTCCTATTTTGACTGTCACACACAAACAAAGCCACTCCAGCATCTCCTAAAAACATTACAGACACCTCACACATCTCGACTGTCGACCTAACCGCGCAACAAGTTCTCGCTGCTGGGAGAAAGGGCGCTGGTGACTGGTACAATACATGTACATATGCTACCGTAGTCTAAGCGATGACAGGCAGGGCAGCCGATCGAGACTACGGTCTACCCCAAAGCCAAATCAAAAGTCCTTCAAAAGAAGGCATCGTGCTTACCCCATACAAATGGGAAGAAAGCACGTTAAAAGAAGAAGATGAACGAGGAGCCACTTCTTTTATACAAGCACCAGGTGTCCAAGTATTACTTCCTGGTAACCTCATGCGAACGGTTACTCCTGGCCTTATCTGTGCGCGCTTTCTTGATGCTCTGTTGTGATAACTAGCTTGTTTGCATTTGATTTTGTCTATACCTAAACCATCGCATTTGTTGGAAATTCCTGATGTAAATGATTCCCATCGCCCATTAATCTTTGTGTTGGGCTTGTATGCGTCCCTTCACTTGGAGTATTTGCTTGGCTTGTATCCATCCCTTCACTTGGAGTATTTGCTTGGCTTGTATCCATCCCTTCACTTGGAGTATTTGCTTGGCTTGTATCCATCCCTTCACTTGGAGAATTTGCTTGGCTTGTATCCATCCCTTCACTTGGAGTATTTGCTTGGCTTGTATCTATCCCTTCACTTGGAGTATTTGCTTGGCTTGTATCCACCCCTTCACTTGGAGTATTTGCTTGGCTTGTATCCACCCCTTCACTTGGAGTATTTGCTTGGCTTGTATCCATCCCTTCACTTGGAGTATTTGCTTGGCTTGTATCCATCCCTTCACTTGGAGTATTTGCTTGGCTTGTATCTATCCCTTCACTTGGAGCATTTGCTTGGCTTGTATCCACCCCTTCACTTGGAGTATTTGCTTGGCTTGTATCTATCCCTTCACTTAGAGTATTTGCTTGGCTTGTATCCATCCCTTCACTTGGAGCATTTGCTTGGCTTGTATCCATCCCTTCACTTGGAGCATTTGCTTGGCTTGTATCCACCCCTTCACTTGGAGTATTTGCTTGGCTTGTATCTATCCCTTCACTTGGAGTATTTGCTTGGCTTTTATCCACCCCTTCACTTGGATTATCTCACCAATTTAGTAATGCTAAAACTTCGTGTTCTTCTGACAACCTACATTTCGCAAACAACTTCTGTACAGTCTTGGCTGCGTTTTCAGCTTTCCCGTTAGACTGCGGATATCTTGAGCTTGAAGTTTTATGTTGGAAATTCCATCTTCTCCTAAATTTTTCGAACTCTTCTGTGGAAAATTTAGGTCTCTTTGTCTGTTACTGGTTGATCAGGAATTTCAGGTCTTGTGAACACGCTCAGAAATTCATTTATCAGGCTTTTAGAACAGTTTAACTACTTCAGTATAGTTACTGAAATAATCAACTATAACAAGTAAAATCTTTTCATCAAAACAATAAATATCAGTTCAGATTTTAGCCCATGGTCTTTTTACGAAGTCATGATTTTTAAGAGGTTCTCTAGTGGCGAATCTCTCTTCGGCAAACAAGAATCGCACTGTTGAATCAGTGCCTTCAAATCGGACGACATCCCTGACCAAAATAGAGCTTCGCGCATCCTTCTTAGACATCCTTCGAGTCCTATATGACCTTGTTGAGCTAGTTCTAGCATCTCCTTCCGCAGGGTCCTGGGAACTGTAGGGCGATTACCTTTAAAAAGACCATCCTCAGTATGCAGTTCATCCCTACAGTTAAAATATGGGCGTGGTGCGCATGAGGTTTCTTTCCGAGCTTCAGGCCATCCGTTAGAAACCAGCTGTTACGCCTCTTGTAAATTATCAACTTCTGCAGTGTGTTGCTTGAACTCTAGCAATTTTTCAGGTTTAACGGTAAGAACTTCACTATAATTTACAGTTTCTAAACTATTTACAAAACTGAAACTGTTTACAGAACTGGACCTTCTGACTCGCTCGTTCAAATTAGCAGTGTACATATGCTTGCCTTCCACATATTGAACACACACATTACTTTCCTGTAAGTAGGGTAACATCCTTTGCAAACGAGCTGGGCCAGCTTCTAAAGGATTCTGGAATATAGATTCCACAGGCGTATGATCACTGTGTACAGTCACTTTATCTGTACCAAATTATTGCTGATGAAAATACTATTGCAAAGACATTCTTCCTCTATCTGAGCATAATCGTTGCTCTGCAACAGTTAAAGCTCATGAAGCAAATGCAATTAGCTGGCCTTTCTGCGAAAGAACAGCACCTACCCCATACTGAGAAGTGTCACACTGAAATGAAACTTCGTTATTATTATTATTATTATTATTATTATTATTATTATTATTATTATTATTATTATTATTATTATTATTATTATTAGATGAAACCTATTCACATGGAACAAGCACACGGGGGCCATTGACTTGAAATTCAAGCTTCCAAAGAATGTTGGTTTCAACCTCCCACCGCAGACCCCACACTGCAGCAGTGACTGATCATGATACAGAGCCAGTGATTTTTCATCGCCCTGGGGGAAGACAAGAGCCCGCGAAATCTGAGTGGCAAGCACGACACTAACCAGTAAACCAAGCAGTAGAAACTGGGAACTGGAGTTTCTGATATTGCTATTTTCACTGCTGTAAATGCCCCCTCTTGAGATTTCTGCCAAGTAAAAATTGCATTCTTCTGAGTAAGCTCCCTTCGTGGTTCTGCGAGATCTAAGATCTGTTAATCAAGGGTAAAATTTTGACAAATATTGCACCATTCCTAAAAAAAAACGAGGTACTCAGGCCACATCTATAGGTGCAGGGATTCCTGTAGCTGCTTTAGCTTCAAGAGGCGATGGCTTTGGTCCATCGGCACTGACTATATGACCGATAAATGGCAATTATATCAGCCTCAACTGAAATTTATCAAAACTTACGCTCCTTGCAACGCTCTACAGATGTGTGAAGGTTACGATCATGGCCAGCAACTGCATCTTCATGATTTGTACCACGACCAAATACCGTAAAATCATCTGTGATCACTTCAATTTCTTTTAAGTCCCCTTTCAAACACCGCACACAAGGATGAATTTATATCAAACATTGATTTGTTTGTAGTGCTCAAGAGCCTTGAACGTAGCTTGTCTTTAGTTTAAAATCTGCCACTTGCAGATACCATGGTCCAAGAGATTGGTCTCTCTCTCTCTCTCTCTCTCTCTCTCTCTCTCTCTCTCTCTCTCTCTCTCTCTCTCGTGCGTACTCTTTCAGGCGACAAGTCTCTTTCTCTCTTTTTTTTTTTTAAATTACGGGTTCTGTCTGCAAGGTGGCTCTCTCTCTCTCTCTCTCTCTCTCTCTCTCTCTCTCTCTCTCTCTCTCTCTGACCTACCTGCTGCCTATTCCTCCTGCCCACGCACCATGATCTATACTGTGGCCACTCGACGACAAAACCTTAGAGCGAACCACTTTCGCTTTCTGCGACCTCGGGTTTTCCATTTTCTCCCTGTCATCTGATCTGTTGGGTATCGCATGGCTATCTCATGGGTATATCTCCTTATCACTCTGTGTGTGTGTGTGTATGTGTGTGCGCGCGCGCCCAGTGGAGCGTCGGGTATTGGGGTTTTGGGGCATTGGGGCATTGTCGTCTCTTCATAATTTGGTGTTTGCGTGATTCCGTCGCGTTTATTTGGGCAGTGCTCATGTTTGCGCATATATAAGTTTTTTTTTTTTCTGTGCTAGAGTTTGGGTATTAGGATGTGTTTGTATATTCTGGAATGTAAGTGTGCTTCTGCTGCGTACGGAGACAGACAGACTCTCTCTCTCTCTCTCTCTCTCTCTCTCTCTCTCTCTCTCTCATTATATATATATATATATATATATATATATATATATATATATATATATATATATATGTTTAGGTTTATATATATACATATATACACACACATATATATAAGCGAATCCCACAGGAAAATGTGGGATTCGCTTATACACTGAAGTCACGTGCATCTACTGTGATTTTGTAAGCACACACACTCACACACACACACACACACATATATATATGTATATATATATATATATATATATATATATATATATATATATATATATATATATATATATATACACATATACGGATATGCACACATACACATATATACCCACACGTATATATGTCTATCTATCTATCTCTCTATATATATGTATATATATATATATATATATATATATATATATATATATATATATATATATATATATATATATATATATACACACATATAAATATATGTATATGTTTGTATATACTGTACAGTATATATATATACATATATATGTATGTATGTATGTATGTATGTACATGCGCGTATATAACTTTTAGCGTATGTATGCAAGATACTGCATGTAGAAATATTGGTAAGAAGGCTACTAAATTCTATATATTAGCTGTATGAATTTCTAGGTATACACAGACGCTCTCCATAGAAAGTGAAGGACTTATGGTAATGATGTTATGGCGAAAGGCATATTCCTGTACACAAGTCTGGTCTGTGTTACCATATCTCGACTGCCATCGGCCCCGTTTGATGTAGGTCAGTACGTGAAGTGTTGCATAATTTTACAAAGAGAAAGAGAGAGACAGACAAACAGAGAGAGAGAGAGAGAGAGAGAGAGAGAGAGAGAGAGAGAGAGAGAGAGAGAGAGAGGTTTTGCAACGTTCATGAAATGCATCGTAGGTATTTACCAAAAGAGCAGCTATAGTAATGAAGTGATGAATAATAGATTGTTAAAGGGTCCTAATGATGATACTGGTATTGGTAATGGTGAAATTTATGATAATGAATCCCTGTGCTGCGTATTTACTAAAAGAGTAACGATGGTAATGAAGTGATGGCTATGAAATTGTTAAAGGGTCCCAATGATGATACTGGTATTGGTAATGATGAAAGTGATGCTAGTTATTAATAATAGTGATTATATTGCGATATAGAAATGTTAATGTATTTATACCCAAGTATGTGTACGTGGATTGACAGCCATTCTGATGAATATTCGTTCCAGAATTTTTCTGGTTGTTAGAAGATAAGTGGAGACATTGCAACACAGCAGTTGAGTTGCTTTTTCAAGTATTGGAAAAAGGCATAACCTTATTTTATGGAACGACAGCCATCTTTTTGGGCAGAAATCCTGCATTGATTTTTTTCTCATACATTTTCATGTTTTTTTTTTTCTAAAAAATTTTCATGTTTTAAAATTTTTTTTCAGATTTATATGTTTTCATATTTTTTCTCACATTTCATGTTTTTTATTTTTCTCATACATTTTCATGTTTTTTATATTCTCATTTTCATAGTTTTTTTTTTGCCTAATACGTTCCCATATGTTTCAGTTTTTCCTCACATACATTTTCATGTTTTATATTTTTCATACATGTTCATTTTTTGGTTCTTATGAAAGGAAAGGATGAAGCGAACTGGAGGAATTTATTTATCTCTCTCTCTCTCTCTCTCTCTCTCTCTCTCTCTCTCTCTCTCTCTCTCTCTCTCTCTCTCTCTCTCTCTCTCTCATGTATGTGTGAAGCACAGTATTCGTAATCACAAGCACTGGAATGTGGAATGTATACTGTTTAGGTTTGCCTTTACGAACGAAGTAATTAATTTAGTTTGTAGGTTTGTGTATGTGTGTAAGTGTGTTTGTCTGCACATTTGTTTGTTTGTGATTACGTCAGTTTTGGCCTAAACAAAGTTAATGCTATCCATCCCATTTGACTTAAGTTGGAAGTCCTATGTGGTACCTTCATTCGAGATTACCATGAAGTGTCAGTAGACTCTGAGTAGTGACGCATGGATTGATCAGAACCCTGATTGATTGATTGATTGTTAGATAGATCGATAGATAGACCCATTATTGGAACCGTGGACACTGATTGGTGGGGTGACCGAGGGCTGTTAACAAAGAAGTAAATGGAAATGAACGTGGTTTCTTGTTGGTGGTATTGCCGCAGCTGCTTCTGTTTTCATAAGTATATATATATATGTATATATATATATATATATATATATATATATATATATATATATATATATATATATATATATATATATATATAATCACTTATGTACGTGACTCATTTATCACACATTACCACAGGTAAAAATAAGAGACAGGTTATATATATATATATATATATATATATATATATATATATATATATATATATATATATAATCACTTATGTACGTGGCTCATTTATCACACATTACCACAGGTGAAAAATAAGAGATGGGTTGTAGGTCCTGACCGGTTTCGACTTTATTTCCAAGCCATGCCATTGACGAATGGCTTGGAAATAAAGTCGAAACCGGTCAGAACCTACACCTGTCTCTTATTTTTCACCCGTGGTAATGTGACATATACTGTATATATATATATATATATATATATATATATATATATATATATATATATATATATATATATATATATATATATATATATATATATATATATATTCCGTTATAAATGAAGTAATCTTCTCAGGTCTAAGGCTGTATTTCCCCTTGCTTTGAAGAGATGCTCTCTCTTTCTCTCTGCATATATATATATATATATATATATATATATATATATATATATATATATATAATATAGGCTATATATATACACAGATACATACATACATACATACATGCATACATACAACACATGCCTTACGTACGTAAATGAAATTCCTGCTTGGAAGAAGCATCTCTTTCGAGTATAGCTGTATCATGGCATACTTACAACACGCACGCAAGGAAAGCTTCTGTAGTCATACCTGCCGCCGGAGGGGCGGGGGGGGGGGAGGGGGTAGTCGGCATACGCGCTGCTGCCTAGTGCCTAGTCGCCTAGTAGTCTCGTGTGACGCAACGAGTATACAACCTTACCCGAGGAACAGCAAGAAGAAGGCGGCGGCGGAAGCCCTATTTGGCAATCTTATTTTGAAAGTCACGACGGCCCCCCGATCGATCGATCGATCGTGAGAGGTGTCTCGTAATTCCCAAGTCGAGAGGAGGGTGTAAGGTAAACGCTTTTGTTCCTAGTGACCCTGGTAGTTGTGACGCCAGATAACCCACAATTAATCAATCAATCCTAATGGATTCGGTCATATGGACGGATTTTTCGTCTTCGTTATCACTGAATGAATAGCATTTCGGTAATTTCTGACTTCAGTTTGTCTTCGTAACTTGCAAAACGTTTTGGGTTTGTAATGAATACGATCACTGGTTGGAGTTTTCTTCTTCGTTATTGTTGAATGAATAACATTTCGGTAATTTCTTACTTCAGTTCGTCTTCCTAACTTACAAAATCATTATATTTAACAGGATGCAAAACACTTACATTTGATAGATTCGATTATATGGAATATTTCTTCCTCTGAATACGTTGCCTTTTCTGGTTACTTCTTACTTTAGTTCGTCTTCCTAGCTTACAAGAACCATCGTATATAATAGGATATAAAACGCTTATAATAGTTAATAGAGTCGATTATATGGAATATTTCTTCCTCTGAATGAGTAGCCTTTTCGGGTAATTTCTTACTTCGGTTCGTCTTCCTAATTTACAGAACGCTTGTGTTTAATAGATTTGGTAATATGGAATAATTCTTCTTCTTCCTCGTTTTTGCTGCATAAATATTATTTCGAGTAATATCCTACATCCAGGTTCTTCTTCCGCCTATTCAGAATGAACCTGCTCTCAAGTGGAGTAAGTTAAGTATACCTTAGTTTAACCAGACCACTGAGCTGATTAACAGCTCTCCTAGAGAGGGCTGGCCCGAAGGATTAGACTTATTTTACGTGACTAAGAACCAACTGGTTACCTACCAACGGGACCTACAGCTTATTGTGGAATCCGAATCACATTATAGCGAGAAATGAATTTCTATCGCCAGAAATAAATTCCTCTAATTCTCCATTGGCCGGCCGGAGAGTCGAACTCGGGCCCAGCAGAGAGCTAGCCGAGCACGATATCGACCCGTCCAACGAGGAACTAAATCACTTGTAGTAAGGCTTTGAAGGTATTTACTTGCAAAGTTAAGTCTTCGTTGAAAAATATGGTCACATATAAATAAGAGAAGCAAAGCCAAGAGAAATAAGGTGGAATTAGTAAATCAACATTTATAGTTTTAATAGCAGAGAAAAAGTCGGTTGAGCAGCGGTGTAGATAATTCGATAACTGATGTGGATTATACTACACAATATGGCAGAAATCCATTTCATTATTCACTGAAAATAATTTATGATGGCCGCTGTTGCCTACATTTGCATTATTAATGAGCCGTTTCTTCATACGCTGTTACGGTAATTGCATTTCATTGGCGTTCGCCAATGCAGTAAATATATAGTTAATTTCATGCAGCTCAATATTCAGTTATATTTTGCAATATGTAACACAGTTATAGCATAGCACAGTAATAACATAGCACAGTAATAAATGTACAGGAAAGTGGCAAAAAGGTTTCAGATTATGTTTTTTATTTTTATTTATTTTTATTTAGTAGATGAAAGCTATTCATATAGAACAAGCACACCAAAGGGGCCATTGACTTGAAATTCAAGCTTCCAAAGAATATGTGGGTTTCAACCTCCCGCCGCCACAGACCCCCGCACCGCGGCAGTAACTGATCCTGATACAGAGCCAGTGATTTTTTCACCGCCCTGGGGGAGGCGCGAACTCTTGACATCCGAGTGGCATGACAAGCCACTAACCACTATACCAACGACCAGTATAAAATATCTTCCCATGCAGGTGTCAAGACCCACATGTACATAAGCCTTTTTTTGCATGTCATCGTAGCGCAGCGTTTGCATGCTCATCATATTGATAAACGCGTGGCTTGACCCAAGTCCTGCATATTATTGACCTTTACTGGTGGGAGGATTTATGCAGAAGTAGTTGAACCTTCTGTGCTTGAAAGAGCTCTCCAATATCCTTAGCAGCTGCTAAGCAATCTTTATATTTACCAGGCTCAATCGAGTTTTCTGTACAGCGTATAATCAAGGCCACCGAAAATAGATCTATCTATCGGTGGTCTCGGTATAATGCTGTATGAGCCGCCGCCCATGGAACTTTAACCACGGCCCGGTGGTGGCCTATCCTATATAGCTGCCACAAGCACGATTTGACCAACTTAACCTTAAATAAAATAAAAACTACTGAGGCTAGAGGGCTGTAATTTGGTATGTTTGATGATTGGAGGGTGGATGATCAACATAACAATTTGCAACCGTCTAGCCTCAGTATTTTCTAAGACCTGAGGGCGGACAGAAAAAGTACTGGCGGACAGACTGAGCCATCTCAATGGTTTTCTTTTACAGCAAACTAAGAAGTAATAAGTGTAATCTGCTGGGATCCTTTAGGACGGTTTAGCCTTCACTGCTAGAAAGAGTTCCCCTAAGTAATCTGTGTCTTTTAAAAGTGACGACTGTAATCACATGAGATCATTCAGAAAGGAGTAACCTTTTGTGCTAGAAATAGTTCTTACATAAAAGTGATAACTGAAGCTTCCTTGCTAGAACGAGTTCTCCTAAGTAATCTCTGTCTTTTAAAAGTGACGACTGTAATCTCTTGGGTCCTTTAGTTTAGCCTTCAGTGCTAGAAAGATTTCTCCTAAGTAATCCCTGTCTTTTAAAAGTGATGACTGTAATCTCCTGGGATCTTTCAGAATGGTTTAACATTCATTGGTAGAAAGAGTTCTCGTAAGTAATCTCTCTATTAATAGTGATGACTGTAATCTCATGGGATCTTTCAAAATGGCTTAACATTCATTGTAATAAAGAGTACTTCTGAGTAATCTCTGTCTTCTAATAGTGATGACTGTAATCTCCTGGGATCATTTAGAACGGCGTAGGATTTAGTGCTAGAAAGAGTTTTTATAGAAAAGTGATAACTGTAATCTCTTGGAGTCCCTTATAAAGGTTTAACCTTCCGTGCTAGAAAGAGTTCTAAGTAATCTCTGTCTTTTATAAGTGGTAACTGTAATCTCTTGGAATCATTTAGAATGTCTAACCTTCAGCGCCTTAGTAATCTCTGTTTTTTATGAGTGGTAGCTGTAATCTCTTGGGATCCTTTAGAGCGGTTTAACCCTCCGTGCTAGAATTAGCGCTCATAAGTAATCACCATCTTTCAAAAGCGATGACTGTAATCTCTTGGATTTCTTTAAAACGGTTTGACCTTTCGTACTAGAAAGAGTTCTCCCAAGTAATCACTATCTTTTAAAAGTGATAACTGTTATCTCTTGGGAGTCTTTAGAACGGTCTAACCATCAGTGCTAGAAAGAGTTCTCCTAAGTAATCCCTATCTTTGAAAAGCGATGACTGTAATCTCTTGGATTCCCTTCAAAAGTGACAACTGTAATCTCTTGGTTCCTACAGAGCGGCGTAGAAAAGTTTCTCCTAAATAATCCCTGTCTTTTAAAATTGTTAATACAGGGTCCGATAGAGAGAACTAACTATCTTATTGACCCTTGTCTCAAAAGGCGCGCATTTCATTCTCATCCTAAACGAATTTTGCTTTTATTGGTACTATTTAATTCTTCCCTCATTCACAGAAGAGGACCTTCCCCCCTTTTTCGAGAAAGGATGGTTAGATGGGTTTCAGAAGAGGGACAGTTTGTGTTGTTATTCTCAGAAGACTTCTCGTATATATATAACTGCTATTTACATTCAAGAGTTTACTTTTTAGCAGAAAAGATTTGTTTTTTATTTATTTATTTTATTAATCGGTGCCTCCTCCTTTCTTAGAAAAGATAATTGCTCTCTTGATTCTGAAGGGTTAATTCCTTCCATCTCAGAAGCTGTAGCACTTTTTTTTCTTTTAACTCCAAGATGTGTGATCCTGATATAACCGGTAGAGCCCTTTTTATCTTTCTCTACGTGCTGCTTCTACAGGGGCATGAGCTCCTGCTGGTATAAGGCCAGCCTGAGGATGAATATACACTCGTATCTAAGATAGTTAGCTTCGCAATTCTCAAACAAAAATGGTTGCTCTTCTTTCAATTCTCTCTCTCTCTCTCTCTCTCTCTCTCTCTCTCTCTCTCTCTCTCTCTCTCTCTCTCTCTCTCTCTCTCTCTCTCTCTCTCTCTCTATATATATATATATATATATATATATATATATACATACTGTATGTATGTATATATATATATAGATATATATATATATATATATATATATATGTATATATATATATATATATATATATATATATATATATATATATATATATATATATATATATATATATATATAGAGAGAGAGAGAGAGAGAGAGAGAGAGAGAGAGAGAGAGAGAGAATGTATTTTCACATTCAAGGGAAGTTAACATCTTGATTATCAAGGGAGCTTGGTGTCTTTCTTCTGCAAAGATGGTTACCCCTTTATATATTCAAAAGAGAGTCTCAAGTCTGTTTCAGGCAGTTCACATTTCCATTCATTTCGAAGAAAAGACACTTTCTTTCTCCAATGAGACAGTAGTTCTTTTCGTAAAAGAAATTTTAGGACCCTATATCGTGAAATGGACGCTTTTAGTTTGTCAAGAGTTAATCGTTTAACTAAGTATTTTGGAGAGCCTTTTCTTCCAAGTAAAATGGAACGTTTTCGTAAATAATTGACTCCATCAAATAACTGATCCCCGTAGGGGGGTGGGGCCGTCAGTGCACCTCATGCGGTGCACTGTAGGCATTACTTGATGTTCTTTGCAGCTGCAACCCCTTTCGTTCCATTTACTCTACCTCCTTTTATATTCTGTTTCTTCCATCTTACTTTCCACCTTCTCCTAACAATTGCTTCATATTGCAACTGCGAGGTTTTCCTCCTGTTAAACCTTTCAAACCTTTTACTGTTAATGTCATTTCAGCGCTGAATGACCTCATAGGTCCCAGTGCTTGGCATTTGGCCTAAATTCTATATTCAGTTCAGTTCCCAAGAGGGATACGTTTTTCAAAAAAAGATTGTTTTTTTTTTCCAATTGATGTTGTCTTGTCAAAGGAACCACATCTTGAAAAAAGTATGGTTTTTTTTTTATCCAGGTGTAGTTACTTCTTCATAAAATGAAGATGGCTGCATTGCCTAATAATTCAGATGGATGCTTTCGTAGTAAATTGCTCCTTATAGCCATTCTCTGTAAATGTTGTTTCTTTTCTTAAGTGATTGTTGACCCCCTTTATTCTCCGAGTAGGATTGTTCCTCTTATTTCTCTAGAAAAGGGTTACTCTGATATTCTCCCGAAAACGCACCACGTCTTTTCCATGGAGGGATTGCTTGTGCCATTCCCCTAAAAAGTAATTGCCTCTTTATTCTCCATTGATGGTGCGTTTATTCCATCTTCTAAAGGGTTGTCCAGACTG
>NC_089759.1:18631656-18644156 GCF_040412425.1 Macrobrachium rosenbergii
AAGGGTTGCTGTGTTATTCTCCAAGAAGGATGTGCTTGTTCCATCCCACCAGGAAGGGTTGCCCTGTTATTTTCCAAGGAGGATGCACTTACTCCATCCCACCGGCAATGGTTGCTCTTTTATTCTACAAGAAGGCTGTGCTTCTTTCATCCTCTTAGAAAAGGATGCTGTGCTGTTCTCTCAGGAGGATGAGCCTGCTTCATCTTCCCACCAAGGGTTGCTATGTTATTCTCCAAGTAGGATGTGCTTGTTTCATCCCACCAGAAATGGTTGCTCTGTTATTCTCCAAGGATGATGTGCCTGCTCCATCCTCCTAGCAAGGGATGCTGTGATGTTCGCTCAGAAGGATGAGTCTGCTCTATCTTCCCACCAGAAATGGTTACTTTATTATTCTCCAAGGAGGATGTGTTTGTACCATCCCACCAGCAAGGGTTGCTCTGTTACTTTCCAAGGAGGATGCACGTACTCCATCCTCCCAGAAATGGTTGCTATTATTCTCCAAAGAGGATGTGCGTGCTTCTTCCTTCCATAATGCAATGCTTTGTTACTCTCTGAGGAGGATGTGTTGGATTCATCCTCCCAGAAATGTTTGCTCTCGTATTTTCTAAGGAGGACGTGCTGCTCCATTCCAAAGAAGATGAGTTTGTTCCATCCTCCCGAAAAGTGTTACCCGGTCCTTTTCCCAAGACCGGGGCTCCCCTTCACTCCGGCTGGGACCGCATTCCAAAAGCCGCGGATGCACCAGACCACAGGCAACAGTAGCGAGCGATTGTTTCAGTAGTCGCGCCGCGCCACTTTCCAAAGGGCGCCGGAGGAATCGCCGACGATAGGGAATCTTTGCTCCCCGGCTGAATTTGAATTTTATGACCGCTGTAAAGCCGTTTGTAAAGACCGGGTGCTGTAATCTCCCCAAACGGGGATTGAGGCTTTCTCGGAAGATGAAAGAAGTGGGAGAAAGACCCACGTCAGATTCGCTGGAAAGCAAGATGCTGCTGGCGCCCTGCTGTTGCGTATATCGTAGTGAGGAAAATATTTGGAAGAGGAAATGGTACTAATTATGTTGCCATGCAGATGGAAACGGGGGAAGAAACGCCCAAGTCAGAATAAGTTATCATTCAGTATCTGATATATAAGCGTCTGACGTTTATCGGATCGTGAAGACGGAGATATTACATTGCGCGGTGAGGATGTTTTTGCTCCCTCGTTATATCTTTGGTGAAAATCATATTTCAAATCATATTTCAGTAATTATGATCTATTTTGGTAACGTGTGATTTCTAGCCTGCAAAAAGGGTTCGTTTGTGCGTCATATTTCGTATTCTGAGAGAGAGAGAGAGAGAGAGAGAGAGAGAGAGAGAGAGAGAGAGAGAGAGAGAGAGAGAGAGAGAGAGTTAATTGTCTCTCTGGTTTAAAAGAAATAACCTTCAACTTAACGATTTCTATTAAATCTATTTTGAGGTGAGTGCTTATGCTGCTAGTCCATCAACTAACATGGCTTACCCAGTCACAGATTCACCTAATCATTGTTGACCCGGGTTAACTTAACGATTTTAGTTTTCTGTAAAAGAAAACTATTGTGCCGGCTTTGTCTGTCTGTCCGCATTTTCTCTGTCCGCACTTTTTCTGTCCGACGTCAGATCATAAAAACTACTGAGGCTAGAGGGCTGCAAATTGGTATGTTGATCATCCACCCTCCAATCATCAAACATACCAAATTGCAGCCCTCTAGCCTCTGTAGTTTTTATTTTCTTTAAGGTTAAAGTTAGCCATAATCGTACTTCTGGCAGCGCTACAGGTACCAACAACATAGGCCACCAACAGACTGTTGATGGGTTTCGTGGGCCGCGGCCACTAGCGGATCCAGAAAAATTTCACTGGGGCGGCACCAGTTTTCATATGCGGTGGCTGCTATTATTTTATAAATCTTCAATATTATTATTTTATGATTATTTTTCATGGGGGGGGAGGACACGTGCCCAGGTGCCTCCCCCCCCCCGGATCCGCTAATGGCCGCGGCTAAGAGTTATGGGCCGTGGCTGAGGCCACCACTGGACAGAAAACTCGATTGCGCTGAAGAAACTTAGGCACATTTGTTGTAGCCTACTTGCTTTTAGAATGCACAATGCGGAAATTGTGTTATAACATATTCTACAACCTCAATCAAGGTATTTGAGAAAGGGCACTATTTGTCAGACACTTCATTTTTTTTTTTACGGAGGTGACTTAAAAGCATTGTCAGAAATCCTCGGTTATCTTGATAAGTAGTTTTGTCAAAATTACATAAAAAATGTTTGTCAACTTAGGACTCTGGAGGTTTTGTTAAAATAGTGTAGATGTTTAGGTACAGAATATTGAGTAGTTAAACTCGCGCTCATTATTATTATTATTATTATTATTATTATTATTATTATTATTATTATTATTATTATTATTTGGACACTAATGATTGACGATTGTGGAAGGTCCTGAAGAATATTTATGCAAATGACCTAGGAAACGAGTCAATATATGTTGGGTAATTTAAGTCAAAGCTGTTTACCATGGTTTTACGGGTTAATGACGCAAAGTGTTGTGCTTGGCTGGGCAGTGAGGAAGAATTAGAAGTAAACTGCATTTAATCTGTTTTAGTACAGTTTAACGCACCGAAGTGTGTTGGGTCTTCGATGTTTGTTTTCTTTGGTTTGTTGACATTCCCTTTTTCTTTTCCTTTTTATTTTCCTGTAAAAGAAAACTGTTGTGCCGGCTTCGTCTATCCGTCCGCCCTCAGATCTTAAAAACTCACTGAGGCTAGAGGGCTGCAAATTGCTATGTTGATCATCCACCCTCCAATTATCAAACATACCAAATTGCAGCCCTCTAGCCTCAGTAGTTTTTATTTTTTCAAGGTTAAAGTTAGCCATAATCGTGCATCTGGCAACGATAAAGGACAGGCCACCACCGGGCCGTGGTTAAAGATTCATGGGCTGCAGCTCATACAGCATTATGCCGAGACCACCGAAAGATAGAGCTATCTTCGGTGGCCTTGATTATACGCTGTACAGAAAACTCGACTGCGCTGAAGAAATTTCGGCGCATTTTTTACTTGTTTCTTTTTTGTTGAAATAGGTGGTTTTGTAGTTCCCTTCTTGCCAAACTGAAAACCTTTTTATCTTACTCCCCACGTTTAAGTCTCTACCGTGGACTACACTAGGGCATTTAGTTGCCCACCCCGTCGGCACGTTTATTAATTCTAAGGATTTTTTTATCATTTTTGAGACATCGTCAGAACAGGAGAGGCTTTCAGTAGCCTAGGCTATATGTCGTAAGGCAGAGTGACGTCAGGAGGCATTGCAGGGATGTCCCTTCCTTCTCTCCTCTCTCTCTCTCTCTCTCTCTCTCTCTCTCTCTCTTTTTCCATCCTGTTCATCGTTTTCCTATCCTTCTCATGAAGGTATCCAGGGAGATTCCAGGATTCCAGTAAAGTACCTCGTCTTATTAACTTTCCAGTCCAAGATGGTTGTCGAGTAATGCTAAGGAAGGTTACTCTCTCTCTCTATCTCTCTCTCTCTCTCATTGGCAGTTTGAAGGACACGTATTTCTCGAGTCGTACAGTAAACAAGAACGTTCGGAGACCACAAACCTCCGCCAAGGGTTAGGAATCCATCCTCCTAAAGGTCCTCGTCCCCAAAAATTACATTGCTGCTATATTTTTCCCAAAAACTAATCATTTGTTGCTTGCCGCGAGGCGAACACCGTGGAAAAGTGTAAAAAAAAAAAACCCAACAACGTTGTTGCCTAATCTTGCTAACGAACTGACAAATAAACTGGAGCAAAAACATAACCTTATGGTAAACGTTCTCTCTCTCTCTCTCTCTCTCTCTCTCTCTCTCTCTCTCTCTCTCTCTCTCTCTGATGATTGATATTCATATTTGATATAGTAAACATTCGCTCTCTTTCTCTCTCATGATTGATGTTCACATTTGATATAGTAAACATTCTCTCTCTCTCTCTCTCTCTCTCTCTCTCTCTCTCTCTGACGATTGATATTCATATTCGATGTAGGAAACATTCTCTCTCTCTCTCATGATTGATATTCATAGTCGATATAGTGAACATTCTCTCTCTCTCTCTCTCTCTCTCTCTCTCTCTCTCTCTCTCTCTCTCTCTCTCTCTCTCCTTCGTTTAGTGCGTGATGTTCCTCTGCACAGCCGCATTGAAATTGACTCATAGCCAGGTGGCACACTAGGACACGAATTCATCAATCTTTTTCATTTATCCTCCAGCAAACCAAGGTGCGTCCCAGTTGCAGAATTGACAGTTGATTGTTGCTCTGTAGCTTGTTTTGTGGTTGCTTGTTAATGGTTGCTGGTTTCTCGTTGCTCGTCTTTATGGCTGATTGTTACTGGTTGCTGGTTTCTCAGTGCTCGTCTTTATGGTTGATTGTTGATGGCTGCTGGTTTCTCGTTGCTCGTCTTTATGGTTGATTGTTGATGGCTGATGGTTTCTCGTTGCTCGTCTTTATGGCTGATTGTTACAGGTTGGTGGTTTCTCGTTGCTCGTCTTATGCTAATGGGAGGACAAGAAATAGTTTTTTCTTATTTCTGGAATGACATCGTTCTGTATATTGTTTAAAGAGAAACTGAATTTGGTAGGAGAAATGATAAAAGAGATAGGAATGTGCAGTAACAGTACGCAGTTATTATTATTATTATTATTATTATTATTATTATTATTATTATTATTATTATTATGATTTAGCAGACCGGGTGGTTTACAATTGGTGGGTCGGTTAGTGGGCTGAATTTTGATTGGTTGTGGGTTGATGACGAAATCTGTCCTTGGGGCGCTGTGATACTCTGTCATTATTATTATTATTATTATTATTATTATTATTATTATTATTATTATTATTATTATTATTATTATTTGTCCTTGTTGGTGCAGATGGACTTCTTACGACCTTTATAATTCCAGCAGACATGAAACTGTTGTAATCATCTTTACTTTTATTAAAGAATTGACTATATCTTACACCGTCACCTGGATCCCATTGAGCTTCAATTGGCCTTTTCCACCAGGTGCAAAGCCGTCCTTTCTCTCCAGCGTAATGGGATTATGAAGCTCATCTCACCTGAGGCTTTGCTTGAGTTCCTTGAAAATGAGAAAAGGAAAAAATCAAATAGGAATCTGGAGGTCAGTTTTTGATGTCAGGAAATAACTGTCTGTTTGTGTCACAACAGCCTTTACTTCCTAAAGTCAGAGAGAGAGAGAGAGAGAGAGAGAGAGAGAGAGAGAGAGAGAGAGAGAGAGAGAGGAGAGAGGGGCGCTTGAGTTGGAAATTAATTAAAATACTCACTTTAATGGAAATAGACATTATTTGCTTTTGCGCGGTTAGAATGAACATTTTTTTTTCATAAACGAACAAAATAAATACCTGTTTTTAGTTTTCGGTAAAAGAAAACTATTGTATCGGCTTTGCCTGCCCGTCCGCACTTTTTCTGTCCGCCTTCAGATCTTAAAATCTACTGAGGCTAGAGGGATGCAAATTGGTATTGATCATACTCCCTCCAGCCATCAAACATACCAAATTGCAGCCCTTTATTCTCAGTAGTTTATTTTATTTAAGGTTAAAGATAGCCATAATTGAGCGTCTGGCAACGATATAGGACAGGCCACCAAAGGGCAGTGGTTAAAGTTTCATGGACCGCGGCTCATACAGCATTTTACCGAGACCACCGAAAGATAGATCTATTTTCGGTGGCCTAAATTATGCGCTGCAGCGGCTGTACAGAAAACTCGATTGCGCTGAGGGAACTTCGGCGCATTTTTTACTTGTTATCTTTTGCCTACAGTTTCTTTTCCACTTTTGTATAATGTTCGCCTCCCGAAATTTTGTTTTTGTATTTCTTGATTTTATACATGTTGAGTGTAATGTAATGTTAATAGTTTAACCTATCGTGGACAGCTGCGCAGTAAGGATGTTCACTCCTTTAGTTTTAATCTAATTTAACTCTCTCTCTCTCTCTCTCTCTCTCTCTCTCTCTCTCTCTCTCTCTCTCTCTCTCTCTCTCGTAATCTGTTACAGAGAGCAGCTCTTTCTGAAGTTCTGATATCGAATGCAATTCTCTCTCTCTCCTTCTCTCTCCCTCTCTCTCTCTCTCTCTCTCTCTCTCTCTCTCTCTCTCTGATAATCTGGTACAGAGCAGCTCTTTCCGAAGTTCTGATGTCAAATGCAATTCTCTCTCTCTCTCTGTCTCTCTCTCTCTCTCTCTCTCTCTCTCATAATCTGGTACAGAGAGCACCTTTTTCTGAAGTTCTGATATCAAATGCAATTCTCTCTCTCTCTCTCTCTCTCTCTCTCTCTCTCTCTCTCTCTCTCTCTCTCTCTCTCTCTCTCATAATCTGGTACAGAGAGCACCTTTTTCTGAAGTTCTGATATCAAATGCAATTCTCTCTCTCTCTCTCTCTCTCTCTCTCAAATACATTTGTATGGAGAGAGATTGTCTTTTTTTTCTGAAATGAGGAAATGAAAGGCCTCCTCATGCTAGAGTGATTGATTGCAGTGTGCTTGGCGTTGCTTCAGGGAGATCGTTGGCGCAAGCACTTCTTTTGCAGTATTTGAAAAAAAAATTGTTTTTACTTTAGCACCTGAAGCAGTAGATACAAAAATGTACATTTATTTTCACTTTAGCGCTTGAAGAAGCAACATATATAAGTGTATATTTTTTTGTCATTTTTTCAACATTAGTTGAAAAGGCTTTACTAAATTGGTCCTAACACAGTGTTCACGTTTCATTTGACCAGTAACGAATATCAGTTGATTCATTTATGTTTCTTATTTCCCAGACTTTTTGTTGATGATTTTTAAAGATTTGTTTGTTATTAGGTAACTTATGCGTCATCCAACAAGGTAATTCTGTTCCCCAATCGCTACCAAAAAATACAATAAATAGTTTTTATATATATCTGATTTTTTATATAACTTCGACAGGAAGGCTCTTTATTTGCTTGAAAATTGCTGGGTCTTTTATAAGAAAATTGCACATGTTTATGATTTAATTGCACACATATATATGTGTGTATGTATGTATGTATATATATATATATATATATATATATATATATATATATATATATGTATATATATGTATGTATGTATATGGTTGTGTGTGGGGATCTGATGAATACATGAGCACGTGTTTCACACACACATGCACATAAATATATATATTTGAATATATATATGTATATGTGAGTGTGTGTGTGTGTGTGTTGTGTATGTTTATGCTTGTGTGTGTGCATGTATATTGGGAATGTATATCAAGGCTAGTCGAAGAAAATAGATATTGCATTCTGGCAGTTTATCATAAGATTTTTCCTTTAGTAACGCATTCCTCGATATTTGATAACCTAATTCTTCATTTATCAAATTTTGCAGCTAATACGTATTATGTGTATCATGAGGAAGATGGTTTATTGCTATTTAGTGGTAACCAGTTTAAGTATGTATGTGTATATGGATGTATAAATACGAGCATATATATATTATATTTATATTATATATAGATATGTATATTTATATTTTATATAATTTATATATATATATATATATATATATATATATATATATATATATATATAAATTATAAACATGTACCGTATACATATACAAATATATATGTATTTATACATATATGTATAAATACATATATATTTGTATATGTATATTGGTACATGTTTATAATTTATATATATATATATATATATATATAAATTATATAAAATATAAATATACATATATATACATAATATAAATATATATATACATATATGTTCGTATTTATACATCCATATACACATACATACTTAAACTGGTTACCACTAAATAGCAATAAACCATCTTCCCTCATGATACACATAATACGTATTAGCTGCAAAATTTGATAAATGAAGAATTAGGTTATCAAACATCGAGGAATGCGTTACTAAAGGAAAATCTTATGATAACTGCCAGAATGCAATATCTATTTTCTTCGACTAGCCTTGAGTATACATTCCCAATATACATGCACACACACAAGCATAAACATACACAACACACACACACACTCACATACACATATATATATTCAAATATATATATTTATGTGCATGTGTGTGTGAAACACGTGCTCATATATGTATATACAGTATACATATATGTTTAAAGAAAGAAAAATTATGGTTGGAATTTATGCAAATGTGCCCTAACCAGTAAATGCTTCAACCTTTCCATAGATCCTTTTAACTTGGGGGGGAATATGAAAGTCTTCCTGACTGGAATTTGGTGAAGAGGAGGCGAAAGAGTATAGGTAATTCAAAAGCCGAGTGCCAGCGTGGTCTGGAGAGAGAGAGAGAGAGAGAGAGAGAGAGAGAGAGAGAGAGAGAGAGGTTAAGTTCTCTAGTGGGCCAAACGAAAGTGAAAGTGTTCTTCGTAGCAGTCGATGTAGTTGAACCAGATTGCTAACCCACCAGATATTCAGCCTTCTCTCTCTCTCTCTCTCTCTCTCTCTCTCTCTCTCTCTCTCTCTCTCTCTCTCTCTCTCTGTGGTAAGCTGTTTACGTTTATCAAAGATAAAATGGATATGACGCCAATATATAAAAAGGAAGCGAAGAAAATATGACAGCTGAATTTATTCTCTCTCACTCCATCACCTATGTTCTGTGTTCATTAGAGCTAGAACATCTGTGATGAAAATATTAAAGAAAACGAATTGTGAAATTACTGAAGACCCCCTTTTCTCTCTCTCTCTCTCTCTCTCTCTCTCTCTCTCTCTCTCTCAATATATATTATATATATATATATATATATATATATATATATATATATATATATATATATATATATATATATATATATATGTATATGTATATATATATGTATGTATATATATACAATATAATATATTACTATAATATTATATATATATATATGTGCTGTACATACAAACATACATACATACATACATACATACATACATACATACATACATACACCACTTGAAAAGATGAACTGGTACACAGAAACATGGGTATTGTATTTCCTAGTTATTTGTAGGTATATAATGAATATGTTCCTGGGATTTACGAATACAATAAGCAACTCATGGCAACACGTACTTTTGTATGTACGTGGATAAATTAGTATCCAAGAAAATCAGCTTATTCTGTACATCAAAACAAACAAAAGACTTCAAGTTCCGAGCCAAAAAAAAAAAAAAAAACTGGTCTCTCCGTTCCTTGCTCTTTCACGCACTTTCTTATGATTTGCATTTTTTCAACTTTTCCCATTTTTTTTTTTCACGACATCTTCCTCTCTTCCTTTACCAAAAATTCAAAGCATCACGATGGACTGACTGGTCAGTCAGTTGCTTCATTCAATTAGCGATCATCCTAGGTTTTTTTTTTTTTTTTTTAGGACATCACAGGTTTTTTACTTTTTTTTTCAGATCGTAGGTTTTTTTCTTTTGGTTTCCATAATTGGTATGCGCGAAAGTGGTCTTAGCGAAATACGACGGGCCAACCACCAGCAAATCCTTTATTTTTGGTGGATGTTTGGATGGGGCCTGTTTCGACTTCAATGCCATTGCTGTAGAACAGGAGAGAAGTCATGATACATATATATATATATATATATATATATATATATATATATATATATATATATATATATATATATATATATATATTAGTGTTATTATTTCAGTAGATGAAACTTATTCACATCGAAGTAGCCCACTGGGGCCATCGGTTGAAATTCAAACTTCCAAGGAATGTTCAGCATCCCACCGCAGACCCCACAATGTAGCAGTAACTGATCATGATGCAGAACCAGTGATTTTCTTCGCCCTGGAGGAGACGCGAACCCGCGACATCTGAGTGGCATTCCACGACACTAACCACTATACCAGCGGACCAGCTAAATATATATATATATATATATATATATATATATATATATATATATATATATATATATATATATATATATATATATATATATATGCACTCTTAATTGACGACGTTCAGAGGTATGGGATAATTACCGGAACTCATACCAGGTAAATAGATAGATTGATAATTAGATAAATAAATGAATTACAGATATATACAGGGAAAAACACAAATAAAAAGTTTTTTGACCCTTGAGTATTATTGCAACTGTGCGTCAGTTTTCATTTTATAGAAATTATGAAGACGATAAACTGAGACACTTGTCGTGTCTTTCGCTTCTTTGCCGTCACATCTGTTGGGTTTCTCCCGAGTCTTCTTTTTCCTCATCTTCTTTGGCGAGTACCTGCTCGTCGTATTGTGTTGCAGGAAGTTTTTTTACTATTACTTTATCCATCCTTTCAATGACCCCGTGGTCATTTTTTCCTTCAAATCTTACCGGTTATTTTCCTTCTCTGAATTGTTATTAAAAACATCCTCCTGTTCTTCTTCCTTTTCCTTTCTCTCCTTCCATTTTTTCCTTACCTTCTCCCCTCTCCCCCTCCTCCTACTACCTCTCCTCTTTTTTTTCTCTCCCTCGCTCTCTCTTCCCTTCCTTACCTTCTTCCCATCTTCGCCTCCTACCCCTGACTGCTCTCCAAACCGGTCTGAATGCCAATTTAGAAAGGGATGATTTAATTTCTCTTCCGTGTCCCATCACTACCCCCCTCCTCTCTCTCTCTCTCTCTCTTTCTCTTTCTCCCTTTCTCCCTCCCCCCTTCCCATTCTCATCCCCCTCCTCCCCTCCCCCCTCCCCTCCCCTCCTCCCTTCCCTCTCCCATCGAGTATTAAGTAACTTAATCCTATGTTTATACATGTTTGTTGACGTGCGTTCGTGTGTTGGTGCACGAGGGAATGGATTCCGGTCTTCACCTGACCATGTGGAAATGTTGTTTTATGACGACTCCTACCATTTTAACCCTCTGGTATTTATTCCTCATTTATTTTTTGTGGTTCGAAATAATGCACATAATTCATTAGTACCGGTAGGCTGCCTACTTTTCCCGTAGTTATTCAGATAATTTCACCATTCCTTCATATTTATTTTTGTGGGAGCAAAACTTCTGGACGCAGAAGGTAGCCTTTGTCAGTCTATTCTTGGCGAAGGCTGTCAGGTGCATTTCTTTGGTTGAGACTGTTCATAATCCAACCACACCTAAACAGCTAAGCAATATGTTATCGTCTTCCAGTGTTGATATCTTCTCCTAGAGTTTTGCTTCGTTGATGGGAAAGCATGAACGTGCTTGTAACTGTTGTCTTGACAGATTGAATCCGTTTAGACCTTTATATAATATTTTCTATGGACCGCTTTCGCTGCCTTAATAACCTCTATTCCTCTTAAACTCTCACGCTTCTAAGGGACAGATTTTGTACTTTTCTTGGAGGTTAGTCCCAACTCTTTTTCATGATTGTCATTTTTGTACACCTCACTCAATTCTCTCGTGTCTTATGCTCATAACTTTTTCACTTTTATTTTCTCCCTTGTTTTATGCTACTAAGTTTTTCACCTTTGTTATTTTTTATGGACCTGTTTTTTATTTTCTCCCTTGTCGTATGTAACTAACTTTTTCACCTTTGTCAATTTTGTGGAACTCACTTTTTTCTCCCTTGTCTTATGCTACTAACTTTTTCACCATTGTCGTTTTAGTGGACCTCACTTTTTTCTCTCTTGTCTTATGCTCCTAACTTTTTCACCTTTGTCGTTTTTGTGGACCTCACTTTTTTCTCTCGTGACTTATGCTCCTAACTTTTTCACCTCTGTCATTTGTATGGATCACTCCTATTTTCTTCCTAGTCCTATGCTCCCAACAATTTTTTACCATTGTCATTTTTATGGACCTTGCTTTTCCCTCTTAACTTTTTCACCCTTGTCAGTTTTATGTGCCTCTCTTTATTACCTCTCGCCCTTTGCTGCCAACTCTTTTTCACTCTTATTATTTTTATGGATCTCACTTTTTTCTCCCATGTCTTATGCTCATAACTTTTTCACACTTGACATTTTTTTCTCCACCCCTCTTTTATTCCCCTTCGTCTTTTGCCTCACTTTTATTTCACCATTGTCATTATTACGGACCTCACTTTTATTCCCCTTTGTCTTATGCTCCTATGTCTTTCGCCTTTGACATTTTTTCTGGACCTCACTTTTATTCTGCATTGTCTTTGGTCTCACTCTTTTTCATCCTTGTCAGTTGTATAGGCCACCCTTTTATTCCGTTTTGTTTTGTGCCTCCAACTTTTTCACCTTTATCAATTGTTTGGATCTCACTGTTATTATCCCTTGTTTTATGCCTCAAAATTTTCTCATCGTTGTCAGTTTTATGAACTTCACTTTTTCACATTTGTATACACATATATAATGTACTGTATGTTATTACATAGTCTCCCTTGCCCTATGCTCCACACTCTTTTTTCAGCATTTTTGAGTTTTCTGTAACAGAAAACTATTATGGTTGCTTTGTCCGTCCGTCCGCACTTTGTTCTATCCACACTTT
>NC_089759.1:18649156-18656656 GCF_040412425.1 Macrobrachium rosenbergii
TTAATTGGTTGTAAGTTATCTGGCGCTACTGTCAAGAGTGAGAGAGAGAGAGAGAGAGAGAGAGAGATAGAGAGAGATAGATAGAACTAATTGGTTGATAAGTTGTCTGGCGTCACACGTCAGACAGAGGGAGATTGATATATTGATTGTGAGTTACTAGCACTACAGTCAGAGAGAGAGAGAGAGAGAGAGAGAGAGAGAGAGAGAGAGAGAGAGATGATATTACCGCGATTCGTATTATTCTTAGGCACCCACACGACGGTGATGACGTCAGTGAAAGTATGAAAGTTTTTTCTCTTTTTTTTTTGTCTCCTTGTTTTGGTTGTTTTCTCGTCTCGCCCCTCCTCTCCCTGGGCCGTGTTTTTTTGTGTTTTTCTGTTTCTTGCTTCGTTTGTTCAGTTTTTTATTTAATTATAGGGTGTTTTGTTTTTTATTATGACTTTTGCGAGTTTTAAGACAGAGAGAAATCATTGTGTGTGTGAATGCTATAGCTGGAATTGTAGCTTCTTTTGGAATATTGGAATAGGAACTGTAGTGGCGTGTATCCCGTTGGGGGGGTAGTGCCGTCAGTGCACCTCACGCGGTACACTGTAGGCATTGCTTAAGGTTCTTTGCAGCGTCCGTTCGGCCCCTAGCTGCAACCCCTTTCATTCCTTTTACTGTACCTCCATTCATATTTTTCTCCCATCTTACTTTCCACCCTCTCCTAACAATGTTTCATAGTGTAACTGCGAGGTTTTCCTCCTGTTACACCTTTCAAACCTTTCTACTCTCAGTTTTCCTTTCAGCGCGGAATGACCTCGTAGATCCCAGCGCTTGGCCTTTGGCCTAAATTGTATATTCTATCTTGTATTCTGTCTGTAGTGGCATGTACTTCTTAAGTTAGGTTGTTTCTTGTATATCTCAGTGCTTGCTTGCTTGTATGTTTGTGCGTGCCCGTTGACTCATTCACTCAGTCAAGGTATCTGCCCTTGGGTTGTGTAAGTGTTATTGATAAATTGATTTGCCAGTGAACATATTTAGCAGGGAATGCCACCAGGCGATGAAACCATGGGATTAAAAATCATTATATTTTATTACTTGAAAAGATTAGTATAGTAACTAATTGGTTTTACCATTACAACCAAAAGAATACTTTAGAAATAAAAACGGCGAGAGATGAAGCTGTAAGACCGTACTGAGTACTTGAGATTATTTTACTTCTCTTACACAGTCGCTGCCATAGCCAGCTGGTTTCCTTGAAGTGGGACTCGATCCTGCTCCGATAATATTTTGAAGGATAAGTGCTGGCGGAAGTTATGGATGAGAAACAGAATATGCTTCCAGTATCTGTTTGCTTGATTTTTACAGTCTTCCTTCCTTCCTTTAAAAGCGTAGCGGTCACTTCAGCCGGGGTTAAATCGTACTTATTTTCGTCTCTTAATTTTTCTGGCTTCTTTTCAGCCCCCTTCTTCCTTTTAGGCATAGGTGGTTTAGTTTACTACGTTTGAAGCCGGCGGGGCAGGCAATAGGAACTCGAATTTTTTTTTTTTTATAGTTGTCCTTGAAGTAAAATGATGTCAACAAAGAAGGATAAATGTGAGTCTGCTCCCTCTGGAAGGGTTGCCATCTTCCTAGGGTGATGGAGGTTATGATAAAAAGTAAATTATACAGAAAAATGAAAATAACTTTTTCATTATTTTATCACATCAAACGGAAAATTAAGGATAACTTTTTCCTATTTTACATTAAAAGTCAAATTAAAATGATTTTTCCTTTTTTATATTAAAAGGCAACGTTATTAAATTGATGTCTCTTGTGGAGAATGGATTAAATTACGTTAACATCAAAAGTGTAATGAACGATAAGAGCCTTTTTTTTTTTTTTACTAGTAGGCCACTCTTTGTATGCGAGAGACTCTCCTCTTCTCTTGTCCCGGTAATAAACAGTATAAACACGCATAAGATAATGACCAGCTTTCAGTCTCCTCTACTCCGTCAGAGTAGACGGACACAGTTGGTTACAACAAGACGTTGGATTGACCATACATTCTCAACACACACCGGTTTGTTTCAGATGTTAGTGGTTTACACAGGACCAAACTATGTCTCAGTCTTGGGTTTACGCCTATAGCGTACCTACTACCATTAAATCACTGACATGGTACAGTATGGTACACTTCCCCCGGACATTTAGGTCAATAACAGAGGTACCTCTTTGAAGGTGAATCTTTTTGTGGGTGATGAAGGTATTATTCATGGCCTTGTCTTGGTATTATCAAACAGAATAAAAATGACGATATTGAATTCTCCTTCTTCGTATTATCAACCAGAATTATTAATACTATTAGTGATTTTGAATTCTCCGTCTATCAGTTTCTTATCAATCTTATTTTTTATCCTTTATCATTCTTAAACTGTAATGCTTTGAAACCGTTGTCAGTAGAAGTTTGTCCGGGTGCGGGTTCGAATCTGTTACGGACGTCAGAATTTCTTCACACTCTTGCGTTTGGATTTCAGGCTTAGCAGTGACAAGCGTAACCAAGAATCGTGATTATTCGAGAGGCTAAGAGGGCATTATGGTTTCTACAGTTACGCACGTATCTGGTAGAAAGTGACCAGTAGATTCTCTCTCTCTCTCTCTCTCTCTCTCTCTCTCTCTCTCTCTCTCTCTCTCTCTCTCTCTCTCTATATATATATATATATATATATATATATATATATATGTATATATATATATTTATATATATATATATATATATATATATATATATATTTATATTTATATATACATATATATATATACATATATATAAAACACACACACACATATATATATATATATATATATATATATATATATATATATATATATATATATATATATATACATGTAATACACACACACACACACACACACACACACACACACACACACACACACACACACACACACACACACACACACACACATATATATATATATATATATATATATATATATATATATATATAATTTTTAAAAACGAAAAGCCCTTCTACTCCCCAAAGCGCATCACACACTGAGTGTGTGGGTCTGACCCTCAGTGTTGTTGGAATGCTTCAAAGATTCCCGAAGTACGCTGGGTGACAGGAGCCATGTCACTCCACTCTCGAGTCCAGAAACTAATTGGGAATTATGAGACTAATCGATTTAAGTTCAGATCCGGTCGGCGAAAGGTGTGAACTCTGGATCGGTTTGGGAACTGCAATGTGGAGTTATAACGACCTTGTTGTAGTTGGTGGATTAACTGCCATTAACAGTTTGGTGTTTTTGGGGTCTGAAATTTTTTTTATTATTTATTTGTATTCCCTTGGAGGAACTTGGAGGGACTTGGAGGAGCGGAATTGCGTGATGTTTTGTTAGGCTCGGGTACTTTATTTTTTGAGTTATAAGAGTCTTGTAGTTGTTAGATTAGGTAATTGCCACTAACAATTTTGCGTTTTTGGGGTCTGAAATTTTCTTATTATTTGTTTATATTCGCTTGGAGGGACTTGGAGGGAGGGAATTTAATGATATTTTGTTACTGAAATTTTTGTTATTATTTATTTATATTCGCTTGGAGGGGCGGAATTTCGTGTTGTTTTGCTAGGCATAGGTGCTTTATTTTTTGGAGTTATAACGATCTTATTGTAGTGTTGGGTTAACTGACATCAGCAATTTGGTGTTGTTGGGTTCTGAAATGATATGATTATTTACTTATATTCGCTTGGACGGACGGAATATAATGATGGTATGTTAGGTACGGGTACCTACGTTTTGGAGGCAAGCATTGTAGTATAGCCTACATCTGGGAGAGTGATTACCACTAATCCAGTGTTATATCAGAAAGACAGCCTTTGCCATATCATTGGAGCCAAAATTTGTTGTTTAATAAGACTAAATTATAACGTTATTTTTTGGACGGAAGGTTTATGGTATATTTCTGGGATAGCGATTGCCGTTGTTCTTGAAGGCATATAGAAGGCAAATCGTTGCTGTACCTTTAGAACCAAATTTTGTAGTTTAATCGGAGAAGACTAAATTGTAACGTTATTATTGGAGGCAGGTTATGTAACATTTTAAGGAGAAGGTAATTGTAGTAACTGTTATTTGGAGGCAGATGTTATAACATTATTGCTACGTGATCAAGTTGTGACGTTGATTCTGGAGACAGATTTTGTAACTTTATTTCCGAGTAAAAAAAAAAAAGACCCAAGACCTATAATTACGTCACGTCAGAATTGAGAACTTCACTGGTCCTTCACTCAGTCTTGACAGACTTCACGTGTGATGCCTTTACATTTAAGGCGAGGATTCGAGAAATACATTTCCTGGCTGGAAAAGTTTGTAATCTCACAGCCGTGTGACGCAAAGGGCCTCCATCTTTAACGTAAAAAAAAAAATTCTCACAACAGCTGTTTCATTTATCCATATGTCACCATCGAAGATTAAATATTTGTGGTCATGAAGTTAATTTTTTGGAGACGATCTCCACTAGATGTAAAAGGCCAGGGTTATTTATTTATTTATTTTTATTGGAATCGGCCATATTTTATACATACATGCCCCAATCAAGAACTAATTTACATGCGTATACATACAGGCATACATGTATACTTAAGTATCATGCCTACATAAATACGACTACAGAAAGCCCAAGATAATGGGTAGTCCAGTATAGTAATTACATACACACATACAAAGGCTACATACATACAAACATACATATATACATGCTGTGCCGTCAGAAGGGTCACGTGACTATGCCAAATGTATTGCAAGAGCCAGAAGGAAGAATTGGAAGGCACGAGTAGGCTACCTAGCGCTTTCGTGTATTTAATATGCGCTTCTTCAGGGTGCTGTACTGTGCCCTGAAGAAATGTATATTAGATACACGAAAGCGCTGGAGACTTATGCCTTTCATTTTTTCATTCTGGCTCTTGCACATACATACATACATTCATACATACATGAAACCAAGTACTATCTTGAATGTATCAGTACCGTGCATACATTCGTACATGCATAAGCACGGGTGTTATGTGTTATCCAACACACATCTTATGTCACCTCTCATAGAATTACCAAGTGAACGTTGGTGTAGGTCTTGTACCTTTTATTTCTGAATCACGTTGGAGTTCCAATTTTTTTTTTCTTTTTACGTTTACGAATTGGAAAGTGGTTTTTCTGTGTGGAATGACTCTCCAGTTACTTTGGCTTATTCGATATAGCTTTGGAAATATTTTTTAATTTTTTTATTTTTAGCGTTTCGCAAATTATTTGAAATTTCGGCATAAGAAAAAATCTATTTTTCATATGAATTGCATATACAGTTTAAGGTCTTTTTTTTTTTTTTTTTTTTTTTTTTTTTTTTTTTTTTACACCGCTTGGCTTTTGTGGTGATTATTCCTCATTTTTTTTAATTAATTTTCATATGAAACCTCAGTTTATCTGGTTTTTGTTCAGTCTAGCATTTGCTTCTTGCATAGACATTTATTGAGTTTTTTCACGCTTATTTTAAAAGCTCCGGCGTTGCTCTTCGAGTGAACTCTCGGTAAGTTTGTGGGTCAGAATGGATGCGTTCACTATGTCAGGAAATATTTAGCTGATAGATTTTATAAGCATTTTGGAAACTTGTTATCTGAGTTTTGTTGAACCGTCAAGAAAGTGATGTATTGTGTGAACAGGAACAGCACTAAACATGTTATTTGGAACCCTTACTCTCTCTCTCTCTCCCCCCTGGTGGTTTTGACGCCAGATAACCCACAGTTAATTAATCAATATCTCTCTCTCTCTCTCTCTCTCTCTCTCTCTCTCTCTCTCTCTCTCTCTCTCTTGTAAACAAGGTATCCTATGGTGTGCACTGTCCCGTGGACCTGTATATATATATATTATATATATATATATATATATATATATATATATATATATACAGTATATATATATATATATATTTATATATATATGTATGTATGTATATATATACAGTATATATGCATATATATGTATACATACACACATACACATATCTTAGTTTCTTCTGCCTTACGCCACGTTTTATTGTTAAAGAGAGAGAGAGAGAGAGAGAGAGAGAGAGAGAGAGAGAGAGAGAGAGAGAGAGAGAGAGCGTGTCTTTCTTTTGTACGCCTCTTTATGAGCGTCCTTGGGTCTCTTCTTTGTGCGTTCTGTTTTCTAATTAGAGCATAATGGAGCTTGACTTATTTGGAACGTGAAAGCCACGCCAAAATTAATCTTTAGGAAATTTAAACCGATTTTATCTCAGAGAGAGAGAGAGAGAGAGAGAGAGAGAGAGAGAGAGAGAGAGAGAGAGAGAGAGAGAGAGAGAGAGAGAGAGAGATTGCTCCACATTTAGTAGTTATTCAGGTTGTTAATTGAGAGAGAGAGAGAGAGAGAGAGAGAGAGAGAGAGAGAGAGAGAGAGAGAGAGAGAGAGAGAATGTATTCAATTTGATAGTTTTATGCTTTTTTATCTTTTGTAAGAGAGAAAAAGGGTTGTTTTTTCCCACTTTTTCTCCATTATTGATTCGAGAGAGAAATGTGTCTTACTTAGTAGTTTTCTGTATTTTTATATCTCAGAGAGAGAGAGAGAGAGAGAGAGAGAGAGAGAGAGAGAGAGAGAGAGAGAGAAGGAATGTGTTCTGTTTGATAGTTTTTTGCTTTTTTATCTTTTGTAAGAGAGGAATAGGGGGATTAATTTTTGCATGGTTGTTTTTTCCCACTTTCTCTCCATTATTGATTCGAGAGAAATGTGTATTACTTGGTAGTTTTTTGTATTTTTATATCTCAGAGAGAGAGAGAGAGAGAGAGAGAGAGAGAGAGAGAGAGAGAGAGAGAGAGAGAAAATGAATTTTACTTTGTAGTTCCTGATTTTTTATCTCTCAGAGAGAGAGAGAGAGAGAGAGAGAGAGAGAGAGAGAGAGAGAGAGAGAGAGAGAGAGAGAGAGAGTCGAGCAGTCCGTTCTCCCATTGACCTAATGGCAAAAACAAGGTTATGACGTCAACCCAACATTGGATTATTGAGAAGGCGTGGTGTGGACCACAGAGATTTGCACGAAAGAATGGGATTTTTTTCTTTCTTTTTTTTTAGTGGGGATGGAGAGGCTTATGGATCGAGGATTCTTTTGTTGTTGATATGACGTTGTTCTCCTCTCCTCCCCCTTCCATGTCAATGTGAGTGTTTCAATGACTCCTGGTCATGCGAGCACAGATGCAGATATTTGTGTAGTACTTGTCTATTATGCTTAACTATTAGTTCGATGCGATATTTACTTTGGTTGGCTGGGTTTTAGGTTAATCTGGCCATATGCCAGCACGGGACCTTGCTTTAGGACTGCTTGTAAGTTTGTTTTGGTGGTAAATGGTACAAGAATCCTTGGTGTCGACCTCTGGACTTTACCAACTTGCTGAGTCGAACTCAGTACCCGATGAAAACTAGCGAAGGAAGTATAAGAAGGGCTTCCTTTCAAAGAGAGAAGAAAAA
>NC_089759.1:18659156-18671656 GCF_040412425.1 Macrobrachium rosenbergii
TCATTAATTCACTTGTAAGGAGTGGAAAATATTGAATTATTGAACAAAGATTTTACAAAATTAAATTAATGCTAAATTATGTATTCAGTTAATGTTTCTGAAGAAAACTGAGATAGAGGGATCTCTCTCTCTCTCTCTCTCTCTCTCTCTCTCTCTCTCTCTCTCTCTCTCTCTCTCTCTCTCTCTCTCTCTCTCTTTTCTGATGCTTTTTATTTGCGTTTATTCCGATAGATATTTTGGTTCTGGAGAAATTACAAATCGTTATGTTTCCTACTTGAGCACCAGAGCAGGTTTGAAGAAATTCTGGGTATATTTTTGTTCTCTCTCTCTCTCTCTCTCTCTCTCTCTCTCTCTCTCTCTCTCTCTCTCTCTCTCTCTCTCTCTCTCTCTCTCTGAAATGTCTTATTAAAATCATTGTGTCCGCGTTTTTACTCTTTTGCTCACCCTCATTGCTTCTTTAAAATACGAAAGGGTATTTTCGATCTGTTCTCGATTAATAAGAAGTGTTATGTTTAATTACATGAATATAATTCCTTATGTCCTGAACTGTTATTGTAAGGTTCCTATAACTCCCATCTTTATATTTTTTTTGTATTTTTCCCCAAGTCACTGAATAAAACTCGTAAGCTTCAGCGCGTGGAATTACCAGTTTCTTGCGAATCATGTAACGTCTTAATCCTTTTTGGTATTTTCCTGTCGTCTAATGGACAGTAAATTTCATATGATGAATGGAGACATATTAATGGGAAATTCGTGTCATTGGCACCAAGTCATATGCTGACAGTCTTGTAATTAAAAAAAAAATACAGATTTTATAATTTCGTTTACATTTCTTTTCAGGTAAGAGGCAGCGAATTTTTTTTTTTCCGAGGAAGGCGTTTTGATGTAAGTACATCTTTTTCCTATTATTTTTTCAATTTAATTTGTAAATGTTTTAACAAGAATTCACTCGCAGTGGATAGCAAGAAATTGCACGGTATGCTTTACAAGTATTTGATAAAAAGGAAATACAGTGATAAGTGTAAGAAAGAACAACATGTTTTATATCGAGAAATGTGTCTTTGAAGAATTATTAGAAAGAGTTATTAGAAGAGTTTATATATATATATATATATATATATATATATATATATATATATAGAGAGAGAGAGAGAGAGAGAGAGAGAGAGAGAGAGAGAGAGATTATTTGTTTATCATTCGGTCCATTTAAAGCTTCCTTATAATTTGAACACATTTGTATGCACATTTTTCACATCAACATTTACATATAGGCTAGGCTATTCACCGTAGGGGGTTAGTTTCGTCAGCGCACCTCATGCGGTGCACTGTAGGCATTACTTAAGGTTCTTTGCAGTGTGCCTTCGGTCTCAAGCTGCAACCCTTTTCATTCCTTTTACTGTACCTCCTTTCATATTCTCTTTCTTCCATCTTTCCACCCTCCTAACAATTGATTCTCATAGTGCAACTGCGAGGCTTTCCTCCTGTTTCAAACCTTTTCCTGTCAATTTCCGTCTCAGCGCTGAATGGCCTCATAGATCCAAGCGCTTGGCCTTTGGCTAAAATTCTATATTCATTTCAATTCAGTTACATTTACATATGTACACGCAGCACATTGAGTGACAAGGAACATGAATAATCCTAATTATTTCTGTACCCTTGTAAACTCGCTCTTCAGATTTCACGAAATACTTCGACAGCCGACTCGACGCTGACGTAAACATGTTTATGGAAACGCTCTGGTATTGATTGGCTGGATTTCTGCGAAAGTTTTCCCAAGCCTCTGTCGACTCTTTGAATTCTGCTGTTCCAGGAATTATTTTCGTTTTTATTGTTTGTCATCTTCGCGGCAGTGTTTTTGTGTCGTTGATCTTTATTATAGGCTATATATATATATATGTATATATATATATATATATATATATATATACTGTATATATATGTATGTATGTATATACACATGCACATATATACATATATATATATATATATATATATATATATATATATATATATATATATATATATATATATATATATATATACAGAGAGAGAGAGAGAGAGAGAGAGAGAGAGAGAGAGAGTTATATATATATATATATATATATATATATATATATATATATATATATTCATATGTATGTACGTTGCGTGTGTATGTTTGTATGTATGTATGTGGATGTGTGTGTGTGTGTGTAAACGCATTGATGTAAGTAGCGGCTAATGTTGGGGATGTTATCTTCTTCGAAGTTCAACCTTGCTTCATCAGTTAAAGGCTGAATATGTCTGTGAATCCTGTCATATGTTTTATCTTGATTCAACACTTATTAGGAAAAATTGCTTATGTAGTTTTAATTTTTCTTGTTGATTCCGTCATGTCTCGGCTGCTGTGGACCGTTGGGTTACTTGTGCCATCCTTCTGACTGTGCATAAAAAATAGAACAGTATTTTTTTGGCCGTAGAAATATACCAGTTGAACAGTCATAAAACGAATTCGCCTAATTGGTGATGAACAAAAGTAATTGCCCATGTTCCATGTGTACTCATACGAAATAGTTATGTTGTATTGTCAGAATTAATGTTCTAACGACTATTCGCAAAATTGGCCCTGTAGGAACCAGTAAGTGAAAGACGAACCCCTCCTGAGTTTGGAATGTGAATGAAACCATACCCGTTGTGTTGCTGTATCTCACTCCTTCCTGTGTGCACTTTTGCTTGATATCTTGAACTAGAACTGCAACACTAGAGAAAAGTTGTTTTGGGAAATTTGTACTTGGATTATTGTTGAACTTGTCAGTGGAAAGACAGAAAATTTTATTTTAGAATGCATCAGTGAAAGGACAGAAAGTTTTATTTTAGAATGCATCAGTGAAAGGACATAAAGTTTTATTTTAGAATGCATCAGTGAAAGGACAGAAAGTTTTATTTTAGAATGCATCAGTGAAAGGACATAAAGTTTTATTTTAGAATGCATTGGTGAAAGGACAGAAAGTTTTATTTTAGAATGCATCAGTGAAAGGACATAAAGTTTTATTTTAGAATGCATCAGTGAAAGGGCAGAAAGTTTTATTTTTCAACTTGCCAGTGGAAAGACATGGAAAGTTTTGTTTTTGAACTTGTCAGTGGAAAGATGTAGAAATTTTTATTTGTGAACTTGTCAGTGGAAAGGCACAGTAAGTTTCATTTTTGAACTTGTCAGTTGAAAGAAATAACTAGTTTTATTTTTAAACTTGTCAGTGGAACGACATAGAAAGTTTTATTTCTGAACTTGTCATTGGAAAGATGTGGAAAGACAGAAAGTTATTTCGAACTTGTCAGTAGAAAGACATTGAAATTTTTATATTTGAACTTGTCAGTGGAAAGACAGGCAGTTTTATTTTTGAACTTGTCTTTGGAAAGACATAGAAAGTTTTGTTTTTGAACTTGTCAGTGGAAAGACGTTGGAAATTTTATTTTTGATTCCTCAGTGAAAACACAGAAAGTTTTATTTTTCAACTTGTCAGTGGAAAGACATGGAAAGTTTTGTTTTTGATCTTGTCAGTGGAAAGACATAGGAAGTTTTGTTTTTGAACTTGTCAGTGGGAAGACTAGAAAGTTGTATTTTTGAACTTGTCTGTGGAAAGACATAGAAAGTTGTATTTTTGAACTTGTCAGTGAAAAGACATAGAAAGTTTTATTTTCGGGCTTGTCAGTGGAAAAATAGAAAGCTAGCAATACCGTTTGTAATCTTTGAGTGTTTTTACAATCACTGTGCTCAAGATTTTCGTGTTTTTTGGGGGGAACCACTCTGTCTTTTCTGGGCATATGACATATTAATCATATTACCTATTAATCCCGGAAGTGTCTGATCATTACTCCCTCCTGACAGCGGGTGGGGGGAAAGGAGTGTAGGTCATTATCCACAATTTGATTACTCTTGAGTGATTTTAAAATATGTAAGGACTGACATAGATTTATTTCTTGAATTAGTACCTGAGTTTATACCTCCGTGTAAACTTACATTTAATGTTGGAAGGCTGGACTGGATTGATATACAAAACCTCATGATCAAATCAACAAAGTATTCAGAGTGATAATAATAACGTGGGTAATAAAACTGTTCCGTTTTTTATCCATTTATTTTCCTCCCTGTAACACTACAGGCCAATTTCCACTTCATCTACGTAAGGCATATAGTTTCCCTTTCACCCGGAGCCGTGTTGATCACCTGCATATCTCTGCACAATTTTTTTTTTTTGCGTGCTACTTTTTAAGGTTCCTTTCTCTTTATCAGCGTAATGGAAATGGTATTTGCGTGAAGGGGCTGGAGGGGGTTGGGCGGGGGAGGAAGGTTGGGTTCAACGGAAGGTTGCCTTAGGGCATCTGGTTTTGGCATTTGCTACTGCAGCAGACGCGTGTCCGCCCCCCACAATTCCCTACCGTCTACCGAGCGTCACCTCCCACCCCTTTACCGTTGAAAGGTCATCTTCCTCATGCTACGGACCCAATACTCTCTCTCTCTCTCTCTCTCTCTCTCTCTCTCTCTCTCTCTCTCTCTCTCTCTCTCTCCTGAATGCAGAATGTGCGCCGTTCCCCAGATTGTCTGTAAATGACTTTCCATTGTAAGCTTCATGTAGCATTCAGGCATAATAAAGTTATGAAGACACAGGAAACTCATGGTATAAAATTAATTGAAGCTCTTCATTCGCAACTCGCAGATCCTGCTTTCAAAGCTAAATAGTATCACTGTGAATTTAAGATGATAATAGAAGCAGAGAAAAATCCACCGCATGGACGTATAAGGAAAGTAACGTTCACCGAAGTGACACAACCGGTAATTGTGATTGGAACAATGTTTCCTGGGAATGTTAGTCATTTTCCCTTCTCAGTATTTTTTGGAATGTTATTAAGCTATTTACCAGTGACGCACAGTACATTAACAGTGACGTACATTACCGTACATTACATTAACAGTGACGTGCATTGCCGTACATTACATTAACAGTGACGTACATTACCGTACATTACATTAACAGTGACGTAGATTATCGTAGATTACATGAACAGTGACGTACATTACCGTGCATTACATTAACAGTGACGTACATTACATTAACAGTGACTTACATTACCGTACATTACTTTAACAGTGACGTATATTACCGTACATTACATTAACATTGACGTACATTACTGTTCATTACATTAACAGTGACGTACATTGCCATACATTACATGAACAATGACGTACATTACCGTACATTACATTAACAGTGACGTACATTACCGTACACTACATTAACAGTGACGTACACTACCTTACATTACATTAACAGTGACGTACAATACAAATCGAATTGATACGACGTTCCCCTGTATGTGCCTGTTTGTTTCTAGAGGCAGTCTTGACCTGACCTGACCTGACCTGACATGACTTGGGTATAAATGAGCTGCTATGCAACTCTTGTAGTACAGGTTAGTGGGAATTGAATCGCACAGCTTTGTACACGTATGACTAGTATTCGCGAGATTGGTGAGGTTTCTCGTTTAGTAAATGATGAAGTTCTCTCTTGCACAAACACTCACTCACGAAGGCAGCAGGCAGACGTACAAGACAGACAGACATACAGACGAAACAGACAAACATGTAGACAGACCGGGCTCTTATTGGATTTCCATCAACAACACGAGTTTTAAATCCAACCGTTTCCATCCTGTGGTCGTTTTACATTGTATCAGTCATCGGCAGCTCCTCTCCAGTTAAAAGTGAGAAGCAATCGATTAGAGAGAGAGAGAGAGAGAGAGAGAGAGAGAGAGAGAGAGAGAGATGAGAGGTGTGAGGGAGAACAAATGTTGCTAGAGTACTGTGATGGTATAGTTCCAGTTTGTTCATTGGTGACTGTAATTGTAAGCGCCATATACTCTTATTTCTCTCTCTCTCTCTCTCTCTCTCTCTCTCTCTCTCTCTCTCTCTCTCTCTCTCTCTCTCTCATAGGTACGCACCGTAAGCGTAAACGTACTGTAAGTTGTAAGAGTTTGCACGTTTGCTCTGGGTGGTAATTAATAGTGATAGCGTTACGTTACCTTCACACACACACATGCGCCTCTCTCTCTCTCTCTCTCTCTCTCTCTCTCTCTCTCTCTCTTTATATATATATATATATATATATATATATATATATATATATATATATATATATATATATATATATATATATATATATATATATGAATTATGAAATACGCCGATTTCGCTAAATATCGAATTAACTATACCTCGTTAATAACTTATACCCAAGAGGATTTATAAGTGATAAGTGCTTCGTCTCTGGTGCGATTCGAACTGCGGACTGGTTTAGAAACAAAGTGGCGTAATATATACATATATATATATATATATATATATATATATATATATATATATATATATATATATCTATATATATATATATATATATATATATATATATATATATATATATATATACATACATACATATACTGTATATATATATGTGCGTATATATATACAGTATATTGTAGCTCCAGCTTACTGACGGTAGTGTGTTCCAGAACATATCACAGATAACAGTATAGGCTGTCATACGTAGATCTCACAGGCAACGGGCTTTCAACGTACATACTTGCATATAAGCTACTGCATATGTTAAAAGCTCAGTTGATAAATACACTACTAATAAATAACGATTCTGATGCTTTAGCCTAATCCCACTGAAACTATAGAGCAATTAAAAAAACACACACAAAATTTCTCTTTTAGCTCTCGAAAGATATAAGAAAATTGAGAAGCCTATTGTTGTTATAAGTTTCACAATAAAAAATGTTGTATCCGCTGTGGGAGAGTATGCAAGGATATGGTAAATAAACAAGTAAAAAATGCGCCGAAGTTTCTTCGGCGCAGTAGAGTTTTCTGTACAGCCGTTACAGTATATAATCAAAGCCACCGAAAATAGATCAATCTTTCGGTGGTCTTGGTACAATGCTGTAAGAGCCGCGGCCCACTAAACTTGGCCCGGTGGAGGCCTATCCTATATCGTTGCCAGAAGCACGAGTATGGCTAACTTTAACCTTAAATAAAATCAAAACTACGGAGGCTAGAGGATGTATGATCAACATACCAATTTGCATCCCTCTAGCCTTAGTAGTTTTTAAGACCTGAGGGCGGACGGAAAAAGTACGGACAGAATAAAGTGCGGACGAACAGCCAAAGCCGGCACAATAGTTTTCTTTCACAGAAAACTAAAAGAAGTTGACATGGCATGGGACAAATAGCATCGATTTTCTTCATTTTACGACCTGTCCTCACTTCCGAAGCGTTCATCCTGAAATTTTCTTTTTTTTTTTTTTTTTTTTTTTTTAAGGCCATGTATACCCTGTATACCAAGATCTCAGACCATTGGATCAGGGGCTGACATATTTTTGAATACTGATGTTGCGTCCGGTCCGTGTTTGTATTTTTAACATTTCTCCAAGGTTGTATGTCTCATACAGGAATTTTTTTTATCTTTCATTAGAAAAATACATTAATGCAGTAGTATTGTATTACAGTAGTAGATGCCACAAGTGCATCACCATACACTAAGAATTTCCACCGAGAAACGTGGCCAAGAAGCTATTATATATACAATATATGTATATGTATATATATATATATATATATATATACACACACGTATGTGTTTGTTTGTATTTATATATACACAAACAAATATATACGTGTATATGTGTATGTATAAATTATTACAATCATGTATGTAGCTAATTCTACCTTTAATCACCGAGATATTTGTATTAATTTGGGTTACTGAGTTGTGTTTGAGCTTACTCCGATTTCAGAAGCCGCCGTGAGGGCATTGTGACACTAGCAACCTCATCTTTTATGTAAATAATAATAAATAATAAAATTTCGCTTCTGGAGCGGTAATTAAAGTGAAAAAATATAGAGAAAAATATAAGTAAATACACGTTTGATTGGTTAAAGATGATTTGCAAATGCATGTTAAATAGCTAAAGTATTGTACTAGAAGGTCCATGGAATTCCTCGATATCTCAGAGTTGGCTACTGTCAACCCAGGGGAAAAGGATAAAAAGGAAGTAATATTTACACTGAGAAGGTTATAGGTATTTGCACATCAATCACCCGTTGCTCAAATATTTTTTTTCTCTTCATAATCCCCTTAGGGGGGTAGTGCCGTCAGTGCACCTCATGCGGTGCGCTGTAGGCATCGCTAGAGGTTCTTTGCAGCGTCCTTCGGCCCCTGGCTGGAACCCCTTTTATTCCTTTTATTTACTGTACTTCCGTTCATATTCACTTTCTTCCATCTTACTTCCCACCCTCTCCTAACAATTGATTTATAGTGCCGAGGTTTTCCTCCTATTAGGCAACACCTTTCATACCTTTTTACTGTCAGTTTCCGTTTCAGCGCTGAATGACCTCATAGGCCTCATCGCTAGGCCTCTGGCCTAAATTCTTTATTCTGTTCTCCTTCCACGCCATAGTTATTTCTATTTTTTGTTAGTTAAACTACCCATGGAAGTTTCAGAACATGGTAAGAACACTCGTTTTTTCAATATTTTCTCTAGGCTAGTCTTTTTTTTTTTTTTTTTTTTCATTTTCCAAGGGACCAATAAAGAACGCTCCCTTCCATGACATTTGTTTTCCAAATGGTTTAGCCACATCTGTACTTTCCCAGTAGAATTCAGATCCTGTGTAATGCTAAACCAGCATTGTATTTTGGAGGGCTGGCCGTGGCCGTACTATCGGTATTTATGAGGTATATTATAGGTGTGTTCCTTTTGTGTCGAAAGAAGCGGTCCGGTGAACTTCATGTGGTATTTTGCTCCCATTCTGCGACGTGAGTGTAGATGGAGGTCGGTGGCCAACAGGCATTGTTTGTGGTCGTCGATTTTTAGGTGGGATCTAATATATATATATATATATATATATATATATATATATATATATATATATATATATATATATATATATATATATGTGTGTGTATACAAACCTATTTGTATATACATACACATACATTCAAATATATATATATATATATATATATATATATATATATATATATATATATATATATATAATGTGTGTGCATAACTTTTGTCACGGGAATAGCAACGCGATATATATAATATATAAACAGAGTATTTGACCAGGAAGGAAGTGAAGGAACGGAGTGCAAAATCTTTTGCCTTCACCCTAAGGCATACGTGAATGGGAGATCATTCGGAAAGAAATCAGAGCAGCCAAAAATGGGTAAGATCTGCGCCTGAGAGCAGTGCTACTTCGTTGATGTTAATGAAAACAATCATAAATCATACCCTTAGTTGGACAGGGGCTAAAACGATAGTACATTCCAGTAACATGCTGGGCAGATATATTGTAGAATGTAGTTTTGTCAAATAAATCTTTTGTAACAATAAGAATAGCACCAAGGAAAGTATAAACTCGATCCATTTATTCCAAAATGAATATGTAAAATGTATAGATTTCCAAAAAGGTAGTTTACGTAGGCCTACAGGAAAGGAATAGATTTATAAAAAGGTAGTTTACATAGGCATACAGGAGAGGAATAGATTTCTCAAAAGGTAGTTTACACAGGCCTACAGGAAAGAAATGAGCCTGCCTGCATAGATAACCTTGATTAGTAGGCTAAATAGAGCGCTGACCTCTGACACTGATGAGTTTACTGTCACTCCCCCCCCCCTTTTTTTTTCTCTACTTAGTCAGGTGCAAGGAATTTTTATCAGCTGCCTGTATGTTCTTTTGTACTGTTACCAGCGTATTGTAAATTGTAAATTTCTACCACTACGTATCAGTCCTCTTCAATACGTGTTATAGAAAAGTGAAGGCGAAACCAGTCAGGATTTCCACGCAGTGTTTTGTTTTTCTCTGTGGTGCAATGTGTGGTCTGTTAATTTAAGGCATTTGTATAATATATATATATATATATATATATATATATATATATATATATATATATATATATATACATATATTTGTGTGTGTGTTATACACATTTTTAGATATATGTTTTTATACACATACACCTATATATATATATATATATATATATATATATATATATATATATATATATATATATATATATATATATATACTGCTTTTATTTGGAATTGGACAAAATATCTATAGTGCCTGGTTTTATCTATTAATAGGAAAAAGTAAAAGGATATTAGTAACAACATTTGTACTAACGATGACACTAGGGCCTGTGATCATTACTATAATACGTATCGGTATCACTATTATTATTTTAGCCAACCTAACCTCACTCCTTCAAACCATCATGAGCAGCACGAACAGTAACATAATCATGACACTGACATTTTGAAGAGGTAAAAAAATGCCTCATAACGCTCGAGTAAAATAATAAAAAAAAAAATGTCGCACGATAAAAAAGTGAAATTAAAAACCTTAGATTTTTTTATTTTTTATTTTCCATTTTTTAAGGTCAGAGACTGAAAGATGTGCGGTTTTCGTGATGGAATGCTAGGTTGCGGTACTTTAACCGCTCAATTACAACGGGAGAGAGAGAGAGAGAGAGAGAGAGAGAGAGAGAGAGAGAGAGAGAGAGAGAGAGAGAGAGAGAGAGAGAGTCCTCTCTGACATGTTTCTGTCGTAGGGAATAGATCGTCAGTAGAGATTAAATTTTGCTATATGTTTTATCATAATACAGTATATGTATAATATATATATATATATATATATATATATATATATATATATATTATATATATATATATACTGTATTTTAATTTCTACTATAACTATATTTATTTGTATTCTTTCTTATTGTAGAAGCAATACTTTGCATGAAACTGAATCATTAAATCATCTCTCTCTCTCTCTCTCTCTCTCTCTCTCTCTCTCTCTCTCTCTCTCTCTCTCTCTTCCCTTCCTCGCGAGTATCATGATACATCCGTCCTTCCTTCTCTCCTTCATCCATCCATCCGTCCGTCAAGCATCGGAAGTTCAAAGTTATGAGTCTGCCATTCTTCAGCTCACGTCACGTCCCAGATATTCGTGGTATGTTTCTTTTGAATGAAAGAGGATTGGCGGTATGTGTGCGCGTGTGTGTGTGCGCGCTTGTGTGTGTGTGTGTGTGCTTGTGTGTCTCTGTGTGTGTGCGTACGTGCCAAAGAGGAAATTACTTAGAGGATTAATAATGACTTGCATCCTTTTTTTTTTACTGGTCTCCGCCTTGAGGTACGATTTTGTTTCTTTGTCAATTGTTTGAAAACATTTGTAAATACATGTTTAGCCTTACTGACTCCCTCAGATTGCAATTATCTATATACAAATCGATTCTTGCCGACCTGGCTATCTCTTGGCATACTTGATTACAGGTATGCCCCGTGGCGGGGTAGTGCCGTCAGTACACCTCATGCGGTGCACTGTAGGCATTACTTAAGGTTCTTTGCAGCGTCCCTTCGGCCCCTAACTACAGCCCCCTTCATTACTTTTGCTGCACCCCTGTTCATATTCTCTTTCTTCCATCTTGCTTTCCACCCTTTCCTAACAGTTGTTTCAAAGTGTAACTGCGAGGTTTTCCTCCTGTTACACCTTTCAAACCTTTCTATGCTCAGTTTCCCTTTCAGCGCTGAATGACCTCGTAGGTCCCAGCGCTTGGCCTTTGGTCTAAATTCTGTATTCGACTCCATTCCAGTACAGATATGGAACTAGTTACTCATCTCTTTTGCATGCGCACTTACCTACATACACACACACACACACACACACACACACACACACACACACACACACACCCTCCATTAAAAACTGCGCACGTACAAGCAAACTAGACGCGTACCTCCAGACTGCAAAAGCGTGTACATTCATCAATACTACTCAATAACATACCTGCATACCAAGCAGTAAGACAGTTAGTCTATTGGTATGCAGAAACGGAGGCATCGCCTCTGATTGGCGTAATTGGTAAACTATGTGATGACTCGCTCTGATGTATTAATTGGTAGTCGTCGTAGAATTCCTAGAAGCGCCAATGCCGCTGGGTCATGTCTGCATGTAGGTCAGGAGGATTGTGGCGAACTTGCTTGGGAGGTCGTTTGCACGAAACAGGTTTTTTATATTTTTTCTAGATAATAAGTAAAGAAAATTAAATGTTGACAATAGATATTGAGAAGTCTTTCATCTTGCAATTTTTTTTTTTATTTTTTATCATATTTAATTTGTAGGTAATGTCTTTTCACTGCTGAATTGATAGCGGCTGTGATATGCGATACGATTTTTGAAATGTTATCTAAAAGCGGTTTTTTTTCTCTCTGTTTTTACGTTTTTACATTTTAATAATACGTCTGTACAGAAGTGAAGGTGCTGTTTAGCCATACTCTGAAGTTTATGGTTTATTATTATTATTATTATTATTATTATTATTATTATTATTTCAGTAGATAAAACCTATTCATATGGAACAAGCACACAGGGGCCATTGACTTGAAATACA